>NC_061120.1:175693405-175828701 GCF_002878395.1 Capsicum annuum | reverse complement strand
AAAATCGTAGTCACGACTATTCATTAACTTTTTTCTTAAAAATCATATCATCATATATATATATCTTAATTAAATTAATCCAATGTTGTGACTTTTTTTAAATTAAATAATCTTTCTTTTATGATTATAATATCATTTAGTTCCTTATTATTTATTAACGAACCATTTTTAGGAGAATTTCTCATCATGACCGCATCCCTAACTCTAACCGCCGACATGTTTTGAATAGGAAATAAATAGAATGATAATTAAATATTGAATACGAATTAAAAATTTAAAATCGACCAAACCAAACCAAACCAAACATATACATGGATTTTTTTGAATCCCTTATAGGTAGATCGAATATAAAAAAGAGAAATGCATACGCTAAAAGAAAGAAAAAACATAACCTAATTATTATTATTATTATTATTATTATTATTATTATTATTATTATTACTAGTATTATTGTAAACCTGACAGTTTTCATCCGGTAGCAGTAGAGCCCTCCTCATCCTTGCTCGGAAGTCGGCCAAATCCCTTTGGAGTTCATCAAACTGCCTTTGAAATTTCTGAAAGGACTCGATATGAACCTTCTTGTACGAATCTGGATCTGACATATTAGTATTGTAAGTATAGTAGAATGAACGAGAGTGTATGAGGAGGCCGAAGGGACCTATTTATAAAATGATTGAGAATTAGAAGGGACTAGACTTAGTCAAACAGAAAGCCACAACTGTTCATATCCCTTGAAAGAAAAAATTACACAAATCCCATATTTAAGACACCATATTAGACAATATCCCTTAATATTTTAAAAAATTACATAAAATCCCGAATTCATATTTACTAGTTATACATACGCTATATGTATCATTGCTTAACATATGTATCACAATTCGAAATTTCGAGATAAAATGTAATTAGCAAACTATTCAAAATTTAATACAATATTGTTGAAACTATCTGGGATTTATGTGTTGTGTATGTTACTTAAATAATACTGGTGACTTTATTAATAAGTAAATTAGAAATAAAACGGATCTAAATACAACATTTTATCTTTTTGTTGTATTTTCGAAAGATAAAGATTGGTAATCTGTTGCAAAATATATTCCACCTGTCACATAGCTTACAACATATGGACAATCTATTGCAACAGATGGATATATCAGTTTGCTTTTCCTTTAGCTGTGGTGTCTGTTGCAACTTGCTATTCATCTGTTTATTCAATTTCATCGAGAGTAATCGATTTTTCTAAACGCTTCTAGTCCAAATTCAATTTTTTATCTTGGATTGCTTCTCTTTTTTTCTTTGCATCCTTCAACCAAACAAAATTTTTGCTATTGGATTGAGGGCAAAAATTGAATTTGGAGGCCAGCTTGAAGGATGCAAAGAAAAAAAATAGAAGCAGTCCAAGAGCAAAAATTGAGTTTGGTCAAGAAGTGTATAGAAAAATCTATTGCTCTCGATGAAATTGAATAAACAGATGATTAGCAAGTTGCAACAGATTCCATAGCTGATGGAAAAGCAAACTGATATATACATCTGTTGCAACAGATTGTCCATATGTTGTAAGTTATCTGACAGGTGGAATATATTTTGCAACAGATTACCAATTTTTTTCTTTCGAAAATACATTAAAAAGATAAAATATTATATTTAGATCCAATTTTTTAAATTTATATATTAATAAAGTCACCATTTTTATTTAAGTAACACACACAATACATAAATCTCGGATAGTTTGCGTCAGATGTGGAGTCTGTTACGTCAGATATGGAGTCTGTTGGAATACTTAGCAGCCTTGCTGGTGGTTTGATTTGTTCCATCAGTTGCTCTGTTTGTTGCAACATCAACAACAACATAAACTACAAACAATAAATAAAAACACATCAACAAAAAAGAAAACAACAACATTTGTTCCAACAACATCATTAACTACAAAGAAACATATATCCTATGTTCCAACACCATCAACAATAAGGGACGGACCTATATGGAGTCCTCCGGGTGCACGAGCACAGACTGAACTCATATCGAACTTTATATATGTATGTGGAAATAAAGGAAAAAACGTATATAATCTAATCAGTGAGGACCCATAGTAAGAGTTGTTTGGTTAGCCTAGTAGTTGTTTATGGGTGCTTAAGGCTATTTATTTCTTTTGGTCTTTCAGCACATATTTTTTAAATTTTGGTAACCAACTCTTCTCTTCTTATTCACTTTAAACTTTTTCTTTTTTGCTCCCTTACTCCTTGTGTTGATTGCTCGGACTCCACTGTTTTTAAGTTAAGAAGCACCCACCGTCTAAACCACACCACAAGTTCCAATAATGCCAAACCCACAAACAACACCACACCACAAGTTCCAACAATGCCAACCCCGCCAACAACATCAATAACAGCATCAATAATAAAGAAACAAACAAAATACATAAAAAAATGATATTGCCAACAAGGCTTTTAAACTTCTTCCAACAGATGACTTTTTTCGCATCTTATAATAAAAATTCTTGGTATGTTTATTCAACAATTAAAAGTTCCTTCAAATTTTTAAATAAATATGATATGGGAAAATGGTAATTAAATAAATAAAAAGATGTAAATAAAGTTGCAAGAAGAAGACGAGAATGAAAGAACAATAGTGAATCATATCATACAATGTCAAAAGGAGGTCAAAATAGCAATTTCAGTCGAGAAAGATAAGATATGGATATCGATCGGTTTAGATCCGAACAAAAATTTTTGAGAGACAGGAGAGAAAAAAAGGCTGTGATAACCCTAAAAAGGATAGAAAGAAAAAAGATGAGAGATTTAGGGATGAAGGAAAGGAGGGGAGAGATGAGATAATTCTAATTTCTAGATGTACTACCCTTAATATTAAATGACTAAATAAAGTGTATTTATTTAAATTTATATTTACAAAGCATAATTAATAAGGCTAATTTGGTAGTAAAATAAACCTCTAATTAATATTTTCTTGATGGGAGTGCCAAGTCAATATGAAAGAAAGAAGTATTAGGGGTTTCAATATTCATTAATTAATATTCACTAATAATTTGAGGGGCACGAGGAAGAAAATGGGTGACATTGAAAAGACAGGACAAGACTACTCAATGAGATTTTTGAGTTATCCAAGAAATATTTTTTACCGCTTTTAGTAGTACTACTACTTTATCTACTCGGATAGTAGCTTGCTTTAAAATTAAAAGAAAATAAAAAGATTCTCAAACTGATATGTCGTCTGTTGCAACAGATTTAGATATCTGTTTGAGAAATCCCAACAGCTTAGTTATCTGTGACAACAAATGGAAATGTGATTTGATAACTAAATCAGAAACGTCATCTATCACAACATATATCAATATCTGTTTGAAGATTTCCAACACCCCAGTCATCTGTCATAACAAATGCAAATGTGTATTTGATAATTAAATAAAAAATGTCATCTGTTGTAATAGATATTATTATCTGTTTGAAATTCTCTAACAACTCAGTTGTTTGTTGCAATGGATTTCATTACAATTGATTTAGGATGAACTAGGGATGGAAGAATGAGCTCCTCATTAACTTAATGTTAAGATTAATAATAGTACCTACATCAATCTAGGTGGAATGATGGATGAATGAATGAGTTCACAGGGTCAATTACAAATCCAATTGAGTTGTTGCATTTGCATGATGTTAGTATTGCGTTCATCCCGACCCGAGTTGTTGATCGATCACTCAGAGTTGAAATGTGTTCTCATTAACTTAATGTTAAGATTAATAATAGTACCTACATTGATCTAGGTGGAATTAGGGATGGATGAATGAGCACAAAGGGTCAACTACAACTTCAATTGAGTTTTTTGGCAATTATATGATGAGACGGTACTGCATTCCTCCCGACAAGAGTCATCGATCGATCACTCTGAGACAAACCAATTCTTATTACCTCATATGTTCAACTAATACCTTAATTGAATAATCTGGGACTATAGGTGAGTTCTTATAAGGTCAACTACAACTTTAATTGAGTCTTTTGGCAAATGCATGATGAGACGGGACTACGTTTCTCCCGATAAGAGTCGTTGATCGATCACTCTGAGCCAAACCGATTCTTACTACCTCATATGTCCAACTAATACCTTAATTGATTAATCTAGGACTAGGGGTGAGTTCTCATAATGTCAACTACAATAGATGATAACGCCTATTTGATAATTTACAATAAATGGGTAATCTATTGCAATATATGAATCAATCCATTTGATAATTTATAATAGATAGGTAATCTGTTACAACAGATGACTTAATCTGTTTGATAGTTTATAACAGATGTGTAATATGTTGCAACAGATTACATAATCTGTTTGATTTGAGCCAACAGAAAAGACATCTGTTGCAACAGGTTGAGCATTTGCTTATATATAATTCAATTGAGTTTATTTGTTAGACTAATACCTTAATTGAATGTGAGTTATCATAGGGTCAACTATAACTTCAATTGAGTCTTTTGTCAATTGTATGATAAAACGGTACTGCGTTCCTCCCGACTAGAGTCGATGATCGCTCACTCTGAGCCGAATCAATTCTTACTACCTCATATGTTAGACTAATATCTTAATTGATTAATCTAGGACTAGGGTACTAATACCTTAATTGAATAATCTGGGACTAGGGGTGAGTTCTCATAGGATAAACTATCGATTAATCTAGGACTAGGGGTGAGTTCTCATAGGGTCAGCCACAACAGATGGCAGCGCCTATTTGATAATTTATAATATATGGGTAATCTGTTGCGACATATGACAATCCATTTGATAATTTACAATAGATAGATAATCTATCGCAACAGATAACTTAATCTGCTTGATCATTTACATCAGATTCGTAATCTGTTGTTACCTAATCTGATTGATAATTTACAACAGATGAGAAATCTGACGCAATATGTTGAACATTTGTTTTTTACAATTTCAATTGAGTTTATACGTTAGACTCCTAAATTGATTAATCTAGGACCAGGGGTGAGTTTTCACAAAGTCACCTCCTAGAGTACTCGGTCAACTACAACTTTAATTTTTTTATATGATTTTAAAAATTACGCATATATTTTATGATTTTAAAAATAATTAAGATCATTTTGGACCAAATTAACATTTTCAAAACTACTTGTCATTCCTTTTCAAAATACAAATCAACCCATACAAAATATTTTATCATTTCAAATCTAGAGGTCTGGTTCTTTCTCTCTCATTCTCACTAAACAATACAGTACAGACAATAACTACTCAACAAATTTGCTCAACCCTCCACAACAGATCACTTTTCTTCTCATTTTCGACCACATAAGTGTTATTTTCGACATCATTCTTGCTTATATCAGTTGTTTTCTTTGTCTTCATAGGAAATAGAGTTCGAGAAGATCTCTATATTTGTTTTTTTTCTAAAAAATAAGGGATTTTAAGTTAATGATGAAAAATAAAACTTTTTGTTGTATTATCTTCGTGAATGGGTTTACAATTTTTAGTTTTGATGGTAAAATCATAGGAAGAACTATAGAAATCCCTAGTTTCCATTGTAGTGTTCCGTTGACTATCGTGGTATAGTTGGATGGTGTTGGTGGTGGTGGTGGTGGTGTTTGTGGTCGCTATGGTGTCACCGGTGGTGGCATTGGTTGGTGGAGTTTGTGGTGGTGTCGGTATTCATAGTGTTTGTTTGTTTGTTGGCATTGGTTGATGGTGTTTGTGGTGGTGGCTGTTGGTGTATCGGTGTTCATGGTGTTTGTAACTTATTTTTTAAAATCTATGCATACATCAACTGTAATGTAATTTTTGTTTTTCTTTGTCTTTAGGTAAAACATGACTCCTAAAAGAAAAGGAAATGAAAGTAGATCAACGTCTAACCACTAAAAAAAAGGCTATAGTACAGAGGGATTCAGAGGAGCTTCCTAAACAATCTCAGTCAGGGAAAAGTGAAGCTGAGGGGAGATGTGAAAACAACGTTGAGGGAGGTGGACAAGGGTCCGTAGATGGTGATGAAGAAAATTAAAGTAAGAAAGAGGAGGAATTTGAGAGTCAGAAAGAGAAAGAGGACCACATTATATGGCTTTCCTTGGGCTTTCATGGTAAAATTAATCACTAATTTTACTCATCCATTAATTTATATTGAATATAGTTATTATGAACTTTTTTTGCTTGCTTTCTGTTTATACTTTTTAGGCTTGGGCATTTGAAGCCATTCCTCCCCTTCTAAAGCAGTTAATGGATTATCCAGATGAGGTTTCTCATCCATGGATGTTTAGGTGGATGGCTGTAAAGAGTAACACCAATATTAAGGAGGTTGATCCCTTTAACCCTCCGGATGATGCAGTACGTCTTCTTCAAGTAAAATAATTCTACTCAAAGATAAGAAAGATATTGAAAAGATGTTATAGCTGGTGCATGAGATATTATATCTGATGCACCATATGGGATATCTGTTGCGATAGGGTATATCTTGCATCAGATTACCCATCTGTGGCTTTGGTTCTATGAACCCGACTTCTAAAAGATTAATCATCTACTGCAAATTATGAAATAGATGTTTAATTTGATAACATATGATTTATCTGTTGTGATATACAGATCATCTGTTGTATAACAGATTACTCGTCTTGTGCAGCTGTTGCAACAGATGATTGATATTTTTTATCAGATTATCCATGTGTTACTCTATTTCTATGAGCTAGAATCAAATGAATTTTAACCATATACTGCAAACTATGCAATAGATGGGTCTTTTTTTTTAAAAAAAAAAATATAGTCCAACTGTGAAAATTATTATATTATATGATTTAAATGCATCTGTCTTTTTTTTTCTTTTTTATACATTATGCATCCATGGATTGTGCCTACTGAGGAGGAGTCGGTGATGACTTCTTATATTACTCTTGGTCATGTTGATAATATTGCAGACCCAATGGTATAGTTAATAAAGAAGAAATTGGCTAGAGCAACAGTAGAGTTAATAAAGAAGAAATTGGCTAGAGCAACAGCCATAAGAAGAGCAGTTAGGCAAGGTCAGCCTAATGTTGAGGCTCTTCATGACCAACATTTTACTACGGCAGATCCGGGTGCTTCTTCTGGTGGAGTTGTTGGTGTTGGTATCAGGCATACTGATGTTGCTACCAAAGAATAAATATGTTTGAAAACACCCCTTTTCTCCCTTACACAAGTCCTTCTTACCCCTCTTCACCCTCGTGTTCTCATTGCGAATGCAATGAGTGCAAGGACAGAAAAGATAAACTCTTTGAAAAAGTAGAGGCTATCTGTAAAGCTATCAAGGAATTAAAATCCAAGAGGTGTGTCATTCCATCCAAGAAGGTGAGGGAGCCACACACTCCTACAGTGTTGGTTAGGAGAAAGAAAAGAGCAATTAGAGACGTACTCTCCACTCAGAAATTAAAAGAAATTGCAATTCCTCCCTTTCTAAAAGCTGTTAAAGTTTAGGGGCCAGTCAAGAAAGTGGACATATACGTAAAACTTGGTGCCAAAGAGAAGAGGGATCTACGACAGGACAAGAATGCCAAGCCAGGCGCACCAGATTACCCCAGGCCTCCCTTTCCCCCCCAAGACTTCCAGGCTATGACTGATATGCTTATGTCGTACGAGGATAAGGCAAGTTTACTTTTCCTAACCTAGCCCTTCTCTACCCCATGAAGAATAAGCTACGCAATAGATTTCACATCTGTTGCAACAGCTGGGTATACTGGTCTAAATGGTTGTGGTTCTGTTGTAACTTATTATCCATCCGTTGCATAATTTGCGTTGGATTATTGATTCAGAGAATCCTATGCAACAGATGGACCATCCGTTGCATCTTTACAATTACTAACCTGTTTAAAAATTGACTTCTTATCTCACAACATGTTGGCATAATTCACTACCTCATGAGAAAAATGCAATTAACGTACCGGGAAGCTTATGACACTGCCGATAGGATAATGGACCTCAACTTCTGCAAGAAGCTCAAGGATAGGTACGATCAACTCAATGGAGAGGCGTCAGCAATTGGCATGGAACTTGATTTCCTAGTTCCTACGTTGGTCTTGGATGAAGAAGAAATGTTAAGATATGTTAGATGGGACATGCCAAATCCACACGGCAAGAGAGGGACCGAGGCAAAAAGGATTCTTACAGTCATTAGCATGAACGACATGCATTATCTGGTTGTTGAGATACTACTTGAGGAGGAAAAGATCAATGTTTATGACTTCAACGTACCTCTCATCGACGATTTCGATCATTTTCTCCTCGTGGAGCCACTGATGGTGCTGTTGCTCATCTTGTAGAGGGAGAGTAATCTAATGAATCATTTGCCAAAGGAAGTGTTAATGAATAAATCATGGGATTTTGAAGGTCGAAACAGGAGAATGATCCTTCCAAAAGATGATGCCGCTAAAGTGAGTGGCTCGCACGCTCTTGCACACATCGAATGTTTGCTGACCGGCACAGAAATAGCCGAGCCAATGACTTTTCTGTGCGACAATGCTGTGGAAAACCTGCAAGAGGTCTGGGCTTATGGGGTACTAACTGGACGCTTGAAACCTGTGTATATAGAATAACCTGTGAAATAGAAATTTTTAATTTCAAGTCACCCTTCACTTTATTACATGTATATGTAGTGGCAACAATTTTTTCTGATGAAATTTGAGTTTTTTATAATGCAATAGATTAGATTGTCAATCTGTTTCAACAGTGGAAAGACCTGTTTGAATAATCTAATAATCTAAGTCTAATCTATTGCAACAGTGGAAAAATCTGTTTGATAATTTCCACAGATGACCTAAATTTTACAACATATGCCTAAATATTTTTGATATTTTCTAACAGTTACGCTTGAATATCCATGTGCTCGTCGACAACAAACCAGTAGCAAATACACATACCACCATGAAAATTTCAGCAATTAGGCTTCAATATCCATGTGCCCAACAACACCAAACCAGTAGCAATAACGACAGTAATGTAGTATCTTCTTGCTCGATTTTGTTTCTCTTCAGAAGCCTTAACTTTGTTCAACAAACCCCAGATTAAACGATTTTCTTGTGAAGGGTGTCGTTCTTCATACCAATCAAAGTAATTGCATCCACCCAATTTCTATAAAAAAGAGAACATAATTACAAAATAATTACAAGTCAATAATTAATCAATTAATTAAATAAAAAAATATTACCTTTGAAATCTTACAAGTAAAAAACCTATGACCCGGATTTTGTTGAGTCCAAGAAGTCTTTAACAGATCTTCATGACCGTACTTACAATAACAAAAATCTTTATCACAAAAAATAATGGAAGATGTGCTTGACATTGTCAAGGTCAGTTGGAAAAAATAAAAGTAATAATTTGAAGAATTTGGATAGATAAAAGAAGATGATGAAGAAGAAGAAAATTTGGGAATTTAGGGTTAAATTTTAGGAGAAAGATGAATATATAAGACAATGGGGGGGAAAAATGACTGTTGGAGGCCAAGTGACGGCAAGTCAACGAAATGTGTCAGGACTGATACTAACACATTTGATGCCTATTTTATTTTACGTCTTTAAAATAAACATGTCTACTTGATGCCTATTTTATTTTAGGTGTTTGAACTGAACACCGTCGACGGGTTGCGCCTTTTTTTATTTCAATTCACTTTAATTTTTTTAAATGTAGTGGCAATTTTTTATGTCCAACAAAAGTTGAATTCTTATAATGCAACAGATTCTCCATCCGTTGTAACAGTTATCCTACCTGTTCTGACATATAGTTTATCTATTGTAATAGGTTGGTCATCTGTTGTATTATCTCAATATTTTTATCTAAAGTCCATCTGTTGCAATAGTGAGAAGACATGTTTGATAAATTCCAACAGATAACCTACCTGTTGTAACATATGTATAAATCTGTTCGATTATTCCAATAGATGTGTCATCTGTTGCAATAGATAAAGTCCATCTGTTGCAACATATGTCTAAATCTATTTTTTTCCCAATAGATGTGTCATTTGTTGCACTATCTTGATGTTTTTATCTAAAGTCCATCTGTTGCAATAGTGGGAAGATCTGTTTGATAAATTCCAACAGATCACCTACCTATTGCAACATATGTCTAAATCTATTCAAATTTTCCAATAGATGTGTCAGCTGTTGCAACAGATACATTATCTGTTGCAATATTTGAATCTAGTATTCCTTTTCAATTAATAAGTTCAAATCTAAGAAATAAATAAAATTCATAGACAAAATAAAATAAATCAAAGCCTTCATAAATTAGCTGAAATAAGTCAACGAATAAATGAAATGTAAAAAAATTATTATGGGTACAGATCTCAACAAATACATCAACAACAATTTAAGTATACTGCCAAGGATTTCTTTGACAGGCTCAAGCTATAAAGATCTACTCAGTATGGACAAGTTGTTCTTCATCTGTTGCTATAAAATTTGGCTTTGCTCGTCATGAATCTTCATTGGCGCTTGCATACGGTTTCTGCGCTTTCTGTTCTCCGTATTTCCATAAAAAGAGTAGCATATTATCAACGTTGTTCAGCAGTAGCTTCTTCTACATCCACCTGAAAAACCAAAATCGGTCAATGCTAATCATAGAGATACAACAAAATGGAAAAGGATAACTCATCTCTTCTAGCAAATCAAACAGATCTTCCTCCTATTTTAAATTATCCCAAACAAATTATATTTCTGTTGCAACAATGAATCAACTATTAGGACAAATTTTTACATGAGGAAGACCCTGTGTGATAATTTTCAATGGATGAACCATCCGTTGCAATATATGAATCATCTGTTGCAGTAGATAGATCGCCTGTTGGTATAAATAAAAGCTGTACGAAGAGTTGTTTGAATTCCTCAAACAGACGAGACATATGTTGCACCAGATAAAGTATCTGGTGCAATAGGTTAGTCAACTATTGCAACAGATGTATATATCTGTTTGATAATTTTTAGCAGATATGTCATCTGTTGAAACAGATATGTGTCTGTTTGTTTTGCTAGTTGGAAGACATATAATATATTCACCTTCTTCAGCTCGTGCTGCTCTCCTTTGGATATTGTACATTGCTCAGTGCAACACGCAGACAGAGAAGTTACAATTTTGCTTTTTTGGATGCCTGATAATGCCCTAAAAATCACTCTCCTTCTCCTCTTAGCCCTAATCTCTAATGGAGCGGATGGAAATAAAATCCTCTTTGATGGAATGAGACCCCTCTTAGATGTCAATTCCTTTACAGAAGCAGTTAATGCATTAATAACATTAATCACTCTATTATGTTTCGCCCTGCAATCTTGATATTTGCATGCAGAACATTCGCTGGGAGAGGCAAAATTTGTATAACCAGTATGATCATACTCATAATAGTTTGCTTTAAATACTATAAGAGGAGCATCATTAGCACCAACAACAGCACCACTACCACCACCAACAGCTCCATCAATAACAACAAGCCCACCTCCAAAATTATTTTTCTTGTAATGACTGTTGCTCTAAACAATTCCATTTTTATTCTTTCCATGACCTTAGGATTCGATAAAGTTTGCACAGACCATAAAGTAAGAAAAAATGACATCTTCAACTCTCGATTGGTCGGAACTAGCGACAGATGCACATTATAACATAAATCATTACATATATTAGAATGATGATTAGATCATTCAAAAAAATATTAATTAAAAGAAAAAATTAATTATAATTATACTTACTGCATCCTTCAGGGGGTTGAAGAGATCAAGAAATTTTGCATTTTTATGAGTTTTGACCGACAACCATCTCAAGATTCTTAGACAGGAAACTCTTTCTTGGTAGTTCACTTGTTGTTTCAAATAAGGAATGACTTGAAACGCCCAAGCCTATAAAATAATGCCAATAAATCAAAACCATTATTGAACGAAAAAAATGAATGATATCATAATAGAAGAAAGAAACATTTACCTTGAAAGCCCATGGGAAGCCATATAAGTTGACTGTATTTGGCGCTAACGGAGTCAACAAATATTTAACAGTCATTTTGAAGCTTTCATACCCCCATGGATAGCTGTTAAACGCCTCAAGATCCTTGGAGAGCTTTATTAAACTGAGGCTTATGTTGTTGTTAACGTCTCTCTCCCAAAGAATATTATGTACAAACCAAACCAAGCATAATGACTGCTTGTGCTTCTTTAAAAGTCCTTTACCTTTCAACGCTTCTATCAAATTTCTATTTTTGAATCTTGGACCAACAATGGACACCAGGTCATCGCGATCACATGACTTGCCTTTGTCTTTTTTCGGTGTGCGGGGTGCTTTATTTAGGGTTAGAATAGGTATAACTTGAGAAGGAGGATAATATTTTAGTCTAGTAACTATGGCAAACGCCTTCCAACAAAAACAAACAGGCATGCCACAGTAATTTATCCACACCTCATCCATCTTATCTTTGTTTTCATATGTAAACCTACGCTTGAGAAGTTCATATACCATTTTTATTTAGAAACGAGCATTGTTGTCCTCCGACAAATCAAGATATTTCCCAAAGCAGTTGTCCCTGAAATAAGCATCCAATTTTTATTCTCGAAGTATTTCTCTAAAGGCGTCAAAAGATTTTTCCATGGCTGACTTAACCACGAAATCACCCGTTAAATCTGCGGTACCATCATACTGCATTCTCACAGGATAACGATCAATGCTGAAGGCTTTGACCGACTTTTTGGTGAAAGGGCTATTAGCATATGCATTATCTCTTTTGAAATATTTCTCCTCCCCATGTTCATCATATTCTTCTCCCGATTGAGATAACGCTTGTAAAGCAAGCTCATAAAGTGGTGGATGTAGCCTAGCTGCTTCACTTGTTCCTTTACTTAGACTTGATTCAGTTTCTGTTGTTTTGGGAACCATATTATCTAAAATTAACAGGAACATAAAATAATATATTATTGTTGATTAATGCATCGTTAAAAAAGGATAACAGTAAATCAAACAAGAAAAATATTAAAATAACAGTTACAATAGATCACCGATCTATTGTGCCAGGTAGTATATCTATTACAGCATATAACCAAATTATTGCAGTGGATGAGTAATCTGTTACAACAATACAAAATATACCAGTCATCTTTTAAGACAGATGAATGGTCTGTTCAACAGATCATACAACTGTTGTGACATCATCTGTTGTAATATATGAGTGATCTGTTGGAACAGTTAAATAATCCGTAGCAACGACTGAGTAATCTGTTATGACAATACAAAATATATCACTCATCTGTTGAGAAAGATGAATGGTCTGTGCAACAGGTCACACATCTGTTTCAACACATGAGTGATCTGTTGGAACAGTTACAAACGTTCAATATTGTTTAGATTTATTCCAACATAGGGTCGTCTATCGCGGCAGATGAATGGTCAATTGGAAAAATCAAGTCTTGCACTTTTTCTGTAGGAAGAGTTGGTAGGATTTTATCCAATAGGAGGTTCATCTGTTGCATCAGATCATTAATCTGATGGTTCTTCCATTGCACCAGATGGTTAATTAGTTGCATCAGATTTTTTATCCAAAGCTTAATCTGTTGCAACATATGGTAAAGTTGTTGCATCAGATTATTAATCTGTTGCATCAAAATTGTAATCTGATGGTTCCTCTGGTGAATTAAATGGTTTATCTTTTGCATCATATGATGAATCTATTACATCAGATGGTTAATATGTTGCACCAGATGGATAATCTATCAGAGGAAACAGTAGCACGATTTTGTTAAACAAAAAACAGCAATTTCACCATTTTTACTAAGAACAAGAATAGAACAAATCAAACCAAATTGTCCTTTTATTTTTTATAAACACAAACAATAAAAAACAAACTTCAAAAAAATGCAACAAACAACAAAATATCATAATTCACTTCGAAAAGAGAAGAGAAGAGAAGAGAAGAAATACCAGAAATTAGGATTTTATTTAGACCGCATTTCAAATTAGTGCAACAAATATTGAAATTGTTAACCAATACTATAAGAGAAGTTGGCTCAAGTTCCTCGTTTTCTTCAAAACTAAAAAGGCCATAAATTTTTGCCTGCGAAAGAAGAAAAAAACCGATGAAGAATTTGAAGCTGTTATGGTCGGAGAGGAAGGATGTCGCGTCGATTGAAGTCGAAAAGGAACTGGAATCTCAACTATTTATAGTTGGATGTTGAAGTTGCCGATGATTGAAATAAGAAATTTGCAGAACAGTTGGTTGGGAGAGAGTTGAGAGAAGCTGTCGAGAGAGGAATGAGAGACAGGTTGATTGAATTGAAGAGGGAAACTCGAAGCCCAACTATTTGTTGTCGGGGGTTGAAGGGAAAAATTTTTCAGAACTGTTGGTTGGGAGAGAGTTAAGAGAAGCTGTCGAGAGAGAGGAGAGAGTGGTTGATTTGGATTGAAGAGGGTGTGGGTTGGGTTGATTTGTATTTTTAAAAAGATTAGAAAGTTTTGAAAATATTAATCAAGTCCACAATTAACTTGATCAAGTTTCATAATAATGTTTGACCCTATCTGTTGGTCAATGTCACGAATCCTTCATTCAAGACTTAAAAGACACCTATTCTTCAATTTTCTCATATGACTCTCTTATAGTTATTCTTTTTATCTATCATTTGCTTACACTTTTATGTGATTGTTTGCATAAACAAACAATTATTTTCGTTGTTAATCTATTATCTGTAATTGTAAAATAGAATAATTGTTGCACAGATTTCACAACGTATGTTAATATATATACTTGGTTGTTTTTCAAATTTCATTTGCAAAGATTCAGGTGCTACAAAATAGTGTATGAGATTTTAGAAGAAGGTTAGATAAAGATGCTCTGAATGTATATTGGATAAAACTATGTATTTAATTATAGTACTAGAATTTATAGATATATTAAGAATTTCTTATAATTGCAAAGAAAAAAAAAGGAAATTCCGTTTTAGTGGATGATTGATCATGAATATTATTCACAATATTTATTTGATCATTAATATTTTGAAATACATTTTCACAATATTTGAATTTTTGAAAGAACATCTCAAGAGATATTTTCATTATTTTTGGATTCACTTTTTAATTTATTTTTTCAAAAATATCTAAATATTTATTTTCATAAATACAACCCATTTTTCATAAAATTTTAAATTTTTTAAAATTTATTTTCACTTTCATATTTTTTTAACTTCAAAATAGCCCATTTTTAAAATCCCAATAAAGTAAATGTATTTTTAATTTTCATGACAAACGGGTCCTTATGGAGGAACTAGCAAGTTAGGGGGAACAAAAGAGGAGCAAAAAGAAAGGAAGATACGTACTTTTTTTTTTTCTCTTTTTATATATATATACTTTATTTTATTTTTTGCTCTTTTTATATATATACTTTATTTTATTTTTTTCTAAAGAAAGGTGATAGAGGCACTAGAGGGTGAGAAAAGTTTGAGAAAGAAAAGAGAGAAATAAATTTTTTAAAAAATACTTCCTTTCTAATCCTTTTTTGCATAGCTTATCAAAACGTTTTAATTCATGATATTTTTTCTTGTTTGTTTTTAAATTTCTCTATTTCATTATTTGAAAAAATGAATGTGACTATATAAGAAGGTGAAATGAAGATGTTTTGCATATAAATTGCATAAATTTATATCTTCAATTATACGAAATAAAAAGTAAATTACATAAATGGCTTATTTAATCTATGAGATACTATATTTTATATATGTATTTAGAATTTGTTATAAAGCCAAATTATAAGAAGAAAAGTAGAGTTTAACTTAGTAACAAGGTAGGGTGGAGAAGGGAAAAGGAAAAAGACAAAAAAGAGTGAAAATTAAAAACTACTAGATATATTTTTTTTATTTTCTATCTTTTATATATATATATATATAAACAAAGCGATCTCTTAGGTTTGGTGATAGAGGAAATAGAGGGAGAGAATAAGGACAAAAGCAAAAAAAAAAAGAGAAAAATTAGAGCAAATAATAGATCTAATTTCAATTTTTCTTTTCTTTGTGATATTACAAGAAAATTTTAACAATACAAAAGATAGCGTGAAGTATAGATTTCAACCATCTTAAGCGTGAAGTTATCTACTTTAACTTATAATTTCTAATCACAATTTTCTTTATCTATTATATTGGAAACTAAAACTCTTAAATGGTGCGAGATGTAAAAGAACTATTTGTTTGAAATAGTTGATTTGTATGCATTGACAGACAAAGTTGCTCGGATGGTAAACACTCTTCACTTTCAAAAGAGATGGCTAGAAATGGGTAAAAAAAAAAATTGGTACGCATCGAGTTGTAGAAAAAAGTTATATAGTAAAGATATATTTTACTCGATTATACATAAAATATAAACATTATGACCAAAATATGAAGAAAACCGACATTACAATAATATTTTCTCTACTATGTAATTGTCTTTATATTCTCAACTATATATGAATCACATCACGCATATGTAAAATAAGACTTTTATTTAATTTAGTTCTGAAAAAAGTATAAATCTTAATGGTGTATTGATGTTTCATTAAAAAGATAAACCACAAGGGTTGGTGTGGTGGTTCAGCACCTCACCCCTTAAGTAAGAGGTTAGGGGTTTGATCTCCATCTCTGGTGAATGGAGAAAACTCTGTGCCCAATTTTCTACCGCTTAATGCGCTGATCATGGAACGAAGGATTAGTCTCACGGCTGTCGGCTTTGGGGATACCTTGGAAAACCAAAAAAAAAAAAAAGTTAAATGAAAAAAAAGAATATTGAAATATCTTGGATGGTTCATAGAAAAAAATCATCAAAAATACGTGGAAATTTTTTTTCATAGTTCTCCTATATTAATGACAAGACAATTTTGTTATGAATCAACCAAATCAATGATTTATCATATATACATATTTTAATTAGTTTTATTTGCTATTTTTAACCCACCTCCCGCAAAAAAAAAGTGTCTATTACTAAATGATTTTATCTATATAAATATTAAATATACAGTATTTTAGTCACATTTTTTTTTTTTTACCTTCAAATTAATATTTTTTGAAATTAATTAAGAATTTTAAATATATATTAAAATATTTTTAAAACCGTACGAAGCGTAGACATAACCACTGGTTTGAACTAAAACTACTATATTTTGCTCTACTCATTTCGGATACACCAGGTCTGCCACTTCATATAACATGAAAGTAAATTGTATCGAATAATTTCTAAAGATCCATATATATATATATATATATATATATATATGTACACTTGGCTACAATTATGAGGCATAATAAAAAAGAAAAAAGTTAATTGGTGAATTCAGTTAGTTGGAAAAGATTTTAGTCATATAATTAGTACATTAACTAATTTCAGTTTCTGTGTTTTTAGACGTATTTAAGTACTATAAGATTTAGTTTAAACGAAGTAACATAAGATTAATATTACTAGTCAAATGTACATACTTTGCACATGTGTATGAAGATAATAATAAGTGTATATAAAAAGATAAATTTCTATCATTTATATCGAACAATATACTTGATCCGCCTTTAAAAATCCTGCTTTTATGAATCAGATTTATTTAAAGTCACGTAAGGCTAGTTTCTTGATAAAGAAAAGCTTACTCTTCAAAAAATTCCTTTTCATGCATTTCTCATTCAAGATAAATAATTATAAATTATAAAATAAAGACATGGACAAAAAATTGAAAAAAATATGTTAAAATATCAATTACTTAATGTTATACTTTGAAAGGAAAAATATACTTTAGAGTCTTGAGGACGATACTAAAACGTAAAATGAGTAATTCAAATTATCCCTGATGGAAGAATGAAATCGGTTATAAATTTGATTTACTAACGCATGAAATCTCTAATTACCATTATGTTTTATCTTCTGGCCAACTAATGACTTTATTTAATATTTGTTTGACACTATGATTTGTTTGCTATTATGAGAAATCACAATTTTCACTTTATTTTTATCTCAATAGTTTTTTTATGTAAGTATTAATTTGACAAAAAAAGTATTAACACGAATTACGCCTTAATAAGAAGTAGAACTAATATGAATAAAAAATAAAATTTAGAATAGAAAAAACATACCTTAAATTCACTTGTAATCGATACATTGTAATCAAAGTTTTATTCACGTGTTTCACATAAATCTTTCTTCATTTGCACAAACATAAAAGAATCAATAAATAACGATTTATTTATGAAGAAAAATACAAATAACAAAATATTATGAAAAAATCATCTTAAAAGTTAAATGATCTTCAATTTTGTTAAGCCTAATTTAAAGCAACAATAAAAAAAGAAGAGCTTTTTTTGAAGGTGTTATAAAACAAGAAAGAATAAAGAAGAAGAGTAGAGAGAATAGAGAGAGTAATTCTTATTTCTTCTCTTGAGGGATGAGAGATCATAAGATTGTCAATACAATGAACAAAATCTCTCTATTTATAGGGGAAATTTACTCTAGTCTGAGTAAAAGACGGATGCTTCAAATCCTAATAGATATCAAGGTAGATCTTGATAAACATTCACTATAATGTAAATACATTTATAACACTCCCTCTTGAATGTCTAGATAGATAATGTGACTCGTTAAAACCTTACTAGAAAAAATTCAGTGAGAAAAAAATCTAGTGAAGGAAAAAGAGTACACATCTCTAACAATACGCATATAGGCTGCCTCATTAAAAACCTTACAAGGAAAACCCGGTGGGACAAAACCTTGAAATGGAAAAAGAGTACAACGCGTATTTGTTCCCCCTAATGAGAACATCCTTGAACTTTTGCATCCCAATCTTGTGCAGCATCTTCTTGAAAGTTGCAATTGGAGAAGATTTGGTGATTAAATCATTCACATTGTCAGTTGAACGAATCTGTTACACGTTAATATCATCATTCTTTTGTAGCTCATGTATGTAGAAAAGCTTTGGCAAAATGTGCTTCGTTCTATCTTCATTTATGAATCCTCCCTTAAGATGTGCTATGTATACTGAATTATCTCTGTATAAAATTGTGGGTAGATTGTCATATTTCACACCATATTTTTCTCGAATGAGATGTATCATGGACCTCAACCATACACATTCTCTTCTTGCTTCATGAATAGCTATTATCTCAGCATGATTCGATGAAGTGGATACGATAGACTGCTTTATGTATCTCCAAGATATGGCAATACCACCACATATGAACACATAGCCTATTTGAGACTGAGTTTTATGCAGGTCAGATAAGTATCCAACATTAGCATGACCAATAAGATCGGAACTGCAATCTTTAGAATAAAATAAACTCACGTGTTTTATCCCATTTTGATGTCTCATAGTAGGAGCAGAAATATACCTTGTTAACAAATTGACTGAACAGGATATAAGCCTTGTAGTATTTTGATGTCTCATATAAGTGTGTGAAAATATCGTCACTTTTGATGATCATTATCATATTGTCCCTCCACACGTATATTCTTTCATTTAATCACTTGTCTTCTTTTAGACATATTATGCACTGCTACTAAATACACCTCAAGAATGAAGTAAGTTGTCAAATTTCAGACTTATCATATATTGCTACCACATTCACTTCATGGAATGGAGCATATTTAATGGGTTGAATTTCATGAATTTTCATTAAACACCCATTATTTTGCCATAGTCATCATAATATCATCAATATTGTGTATTAAGATTCAAACTCATCATCTTATCTATATAAAGGCGTCTTAGGCATGAATCTATGGGACTTGAACCCAACATATTATCATCCTTTTTGATAATATTATTTTGGAGAAATAAATTTAAAATATAAATGGTTTCAAATAAATTATTTTTCCTCAAATTCAATAATAATTATATTAATAGTAGCAAAAGAAAGATGACAAAGAATTACTAACCCTGAAATCCTTCAAATTTATAATCTCACCTTTTTTGGCAGAATCTCGTGCTGATAACGTAAATTAGTTAGAGACTCGAAAACTTGTGTAGCCACGTACGAACAAATCTCAATTGATAAGAAACTTCGTCCAGATCTCAATTGGTAAGAGACTTCGTGCTGATAACGTGTTATAAAACAAGAAAGAATAAAGAAGAAGAGTAGAGCGAATAGAGAGAGTAATTCTTATTTCTTCTCTTGAGGGATGAGAGATCATAAGATTGTCAATACAATGAAGAAAATCCCTCTTTTTATAGGGGAGATTTACTCTAGTCTGAGTAAAAGATGGATGTGTTGACACCTAATTTTTGCCCTCTACGACTAAATTTAATTCTGAGTTTTTTCAGTTTTTAATAAACCAAAATAATTATTTCATCCACAAAAAAAAACCTAAAATACTTTTCGTACATGATTTTGTCATTTTAAGTAGCGATTATATACGATCGTGTTCAGTTATACGAGATTATATAATTTGTTACTTAAATATTTATTTTACAAAATATAGGATTTAATTAAGGATTGTCTTGAAAATAAATTCAAATGTTTAAAATCTTAATTTAAATATAATTTATTCTCAAAAATAATTTATTTGGATAAATATGCATTCATTTTATTAAATCAAGAAGCTCGGGATTAAAAAAAAAGGTATTAATTCTTATCGAATTTTAATTTAATTTAGCCAATCTATTAGATTTGACCATAATTGAAAATTGGTCATAATTGCAATGCAATTCATCAATTAATTTTTAATTTGGTCAAGATAAATAAATATGGCTAAATTTTAAATTCCAATTGGTGTTATGTTTTAAATAACCCCAAAGTTCTCAAGAACTCTCATAACTTTTACCCAATTTCCACCAAAAAATAAATTCAAATTGTTCTATTTCCCCCAATTTTGTCCTTTTCCAATTTTAAAATTCAAAGATTGTACTACATTGCACTATTTCCCCCCACATTATCTTCCACTTCACCTTATTTTTAATTTTTACATTCCAAAAACCCCCCTAAATGCTTTTTCTCCCACATTGGTAGATGACAAGAAATAAATCTCTATCCTTTCCTATAAATATTTTTCTCCCACATTGGTAGAAAAGAAAAAAAAATATCCCATTCTCTCCTATAAATACTACCACTACTTTGGTAGAGGGAAGGAGGGAGAAGGAAGAAAAAAAAACGCTAGAAAGGGGGAAAAAAAATTTCTTTTGAGCAAAAATAGTTATTTTTATTAAAAATTTTTGTTTCATAAAGTTGATCGGCTAATCAAAATTTTTGAGTTGCCAGCGATATTTTTCGGTGGTGATTGATTCCAACAAAGCTCGTAGACTCGTTTTGCTGCCCCCCAAAAGGTAAACACACCTTCTGTTTTTTATTATTATTTTAGTTTTTATTATCGTTTTTCTCTTCATCTTTTTTCTTCTTCGTAGTTCGTAGATATAATTTTATTTGTTGGGATTGTATGTTGTAGATGACCTTGAAGGCCCTAGGACATTGTGGTATCGATATTCTAATTATTTTCATATTCATGATATAAAAATGAGCTAGCAATAGTTGTATGTGCCTTTTTTTGACTTTATTCTTTGATTATTTTGGATAAAGTTTCAATCTTTGCTTAAAAGATGTATTTATGCTTTTTTTTAAACTCGTTATTGGATACATTTATTTTTCATATGTAAAGTTATTTTCTTTATGTTTAGAAGAATAATTAATGTTGAATGTTTTGCCTTTTCACCTTGTTCTTTGATTATTTGAATAAAGTTTAGATCTTTACTTGAGAAACGATACCCATGTCTTGTTTAAACTTATTATTGGTAGATATATTTGTTTTTAGCATGTAAAGTTATTTCCTTTATGTTGAAAAGAATAGATAATATTGATTGTTTCTCTTTTTTTACTTTATTTTTTGATTATTTTGAATAAAGTTTAGATCTTTACTTGAAAAACAATACCCATGTCTTGTTTAAACTTATTGTTGGTAGATATATTTTTTTTAGCATGTAAAGTTGTTTATTTTATGTTGGAAGAATAGTTATTATTATTTGTTGCGCCTTAATAAAAATAGTAATTAGTTAAGTCAAGAATTTTCATTTGCTTACTAATTATTTTACTGGATTTCAAAACCCTCATATAAGATATGAAGTGCTAACTTTATTTTTCATCCAAGATGTTTATTCTTCTTTGTTCGCATCTTGTCTTTTCAAAATGATAAGAAATTTTAAACTTTTGCGGCTAAATAAAATTATTTGGATATTTTTGACTCATGCATAGTATGATTGTGAAACTTTTGGTTTGCATTTTTTATTTGTTGGCTCTCATTTTTGTGCAAGTGTGTTTATTCTTGTCATTCAAAAATTGGTTCTTGATAGTTTCTTTTACTTTGAAAGATGTCACTTTTATGCCTTGAACATATATTAATTTCTTTATCTTTTCTTTGTATGCAAAAAATATCTTGAGTCCAAATGGACTCCTCTCCTCCTGAATTTCGTAATGGGTAAATAAGGCTCACCCCTTCGAGTCAAGTTCGAAGTTTAAACCCAAGGTCCACTACATGGCGTGCGGGTGCTAGAAGATAGACAAATAAGAAAAATGGGTCAAAACCCATTGATGAGGTCACTAAAAGACTTAAAAAGTCTCAATTTTTATTATTGTCTTCTTTTTATTTATTCATTTAGTCGTTTATTTATTTATTCATTTCGGCCTCGAAGCCAAAGTTGTATTTAATACAGGTGGAGCAAGACTCGAGCCAAAGGCTCGAAAAATAATTTAGAATAGGTGAAATGGGTTGGAAGCCCAACTAGACTAGGACAGGTCTCGTTGATTTGGGCCAAATGGCCTAAATCCTTTACTTTCTTCTTCCTTCCCCTTTTATGTGTTTATTAGTTTTGTTTAGACTTAGTTAAAATCCCTACTAAGTCGCCTAAATCTATTTTACACAAGTCTTTTTTTTTTTGAAAAAATCAAATCACTATTTCAACAAATTAATCTTTTCGAAGTTAATCAAAAGACAATTTTCAAACAGTCTGGATAACCGCAAGTTAGCGGACATTTTAGGTGTCTAACACCTTTCTAAAACGTTAATAGGAACTGCTTATCTAGAATCTCTAACTTAAAATAATTTTCCTATTTTGAATCGTTTGAAGTAACTCTCTAAAGGTTTCTTAATTCCTTTTCAAAATTAAGTGGCGACTCTCTTCAAAAGTCAAATTTCTGCAAAACAGAAATGGCGACTCTTCTGGGGATCTTACTATGTTCTAACCAAATGTTTTATTTCGTCTTTGATTAACTGTTTATGTGTTTATGTGCTTCGATTATGTAAATTTTAATTATCGCATCTCATGGCATTTCTTGCATCTTATAAACTGTTTTGGGGTTTCGTGGATGTCCCGACCCTTGTTGTTCAAGGCTACAAAGGGGCAAAAAAATCCTTTTGAGCAAATATAGTTATTTTTATTTAGTAAAAATTTTTGTTTCATAAAGTTGATCGGGTAATCAAAATTTTTGAGTTGCCGGCGACGTTTTTCGGTGGTGATTGATTCCAACAAAGCTCGTAGTCTTGTTTTGCTGCCCCCCAAAAGGTAAACACACCTTTTTTTTTATTATTATTTTAGTTTTTATTATCGTTTTTCTCTTCATTTTTCTTCTTCTTCGTAGTTCATAGATATAATTTTATTTGTTGGGATTGTATGTTGTAGATGGCCTTGAAGGCCCTAGGACGTTGTTGTATTTATATTCTAATTATTTTCATGTTCATGATATAAAAATGAGCTAGCAATAGTTGTATGTGCCTTTTTTGACTTTATTCTTTGATTATTTTGGATAAAGTTTCAATCTTTGCTTAAAAGATGTATTTATGCTTTTTTTAAACTCGCTGTTGGATACATTTATTTTTCATATGTAAAGTTATTTTCTTTATGTTTAGAAGAATAGTTAATGTTGAATGTTTTGCCTTTTAACCTTATTCTTTGATTATTTGAATAAAGTTTAGATCTTTACTTGAAAAAATATACCCATGTCTTGTTTAAACTTATTATTGGTAGATATATTTGTTTTTAGCATGTAAAGTTATTTCCTTTATGTTGAAAAGAATAGATAATATTGATTGTTTCTCTTTTTTTACTTTATTTTTTGATTATTTTGAATAAAGTTTAGATCTTTACTTGAAAAACAATACCCATATCTTGTTTAAACTTATTGTTGGTAGATATATTTTTTTAGCATGTAAAGTTGTTTATTTTATGTTGGAAGAATAGTTATTATTATTTGTTGCGCCTTAATAAAAATAGTAATTAGTTAAGTCAAGAATTTGTCATTTGCTTACTAATTATTTTAATGGATTTCAAAACCCTCATATAAGATATGAAGTGCTAACTTTATTTTTCATCCAAGATGTTTATTCTTCTTTGTTTGCATGTTGTCTTCTCAAAATGATAAGAAAGTTCGAACTTTTGTGGCTAAATAAAATTATTTGGATATTTTTGACTCATGCATAGTATGATTGTGAAACTTTTGGTTTGCATTTTTTATTTGTTGGCTCTCATTTTTGTGCAAGTGTGTTTATTCTTGTCATTCAAAAATTGGTTCTTGATAGTTTCTTTTACTTTGAAAGATGTCACTTTTATGCCTTGAACATATATTAATTTCTTTATCTTTTCTTTGTATGCAAAAAATATCTTGAGTCCAAATGGACTCCTCTCCTCCTGAATTTCGTAATGGGTAAATAAGGCTCACCCCTTCGAGTCAAGTTCGAAGTTTAAACCCAAGGTCCACTACATGGCGTGCGGGTGCTAGAAGATAGACAAATAAGAAAAATGGGTCAAAACCCATTGATGAGGTCACTAAAAGACTTAAAAAGTCTCAATTTTTATTATTGTCTTCTTTTTATTTATTCATTTAGTCGTTTATTTATTTATTCATTTCGGCCTCGAAGCCAAAGTTGTATTTAATACAGGTGGAGCAAGACTCGAGCCAAAGGCTCGAAAAATAATTTAGAATAGGTGAAATGGGTTGGAAGCCCAACTAGACTAGGACAGGTCTCGTTGATTTGGGCCAAATGGCCTAAATCCTTTACTTTCTTCTTCCTTCCCCTTTTATGTGTTTATTAGTTTTGTTTAGACTTAGTTAAAATCCCTACTAAGTCGCCTAAATCTATTTTACACAAGTCTTTTTTTTTTTGAAAAAATCAAATCACTATTTCAACAAATTAATCTTTTCGAAGTTAATCAAAAGACAATTTTCAAACAGTCTGGATAACCGCAAGTTAGCGGACATTTTAGGTGTCTAACACCTTTCTAAAACGTTAATAGGAACTGCTTATCTAGAATCTCTAACTTAAAATAATTTTCCTATTTTGAATCGTTTGAAGTAACTCTCTAAAGGTTTCTTAATTCCTTTTCAAAATTAAGTGGCGACTCTCTTCAAAAGTCAAATTTCTGCAAAACAGAAATGGCGACTCTTCTGGGGATCTTACTATGTTCTAACCAAATGTTTTATTTCGTCTTTGATTAACTGTTTATGTGTTTATGTGCTTCGATTATGTAAATTTTAATTATCGCATCTCATGGCATTTCTTGCATCTTATAAACTGTTTTGGGGTTTCGTGGATGTCCCGACCCTTGTTGTTCAAGGCTACAAAGGGGCAAAAAAATCCTTTTGAGCAAATATAGTTATTTTTATTTAGTAAAAATTTTTGTTTCATAAAGTTGATCGGGTAATCAAAATTTTTGAGTTGCCGGCGACGTTTTTCGGTGGTGATTGATTCCAACAAAGCTCGTAGTCTTGTTTTGCTGCCCCCCAAAAGGTAAACACACCTTTTTTTTTATTATTATTTTAGTTTTTATTATCGTTTTTCTCTTCATTTTTCTTCTTCTTCGTAGTTCATAGATATAATTTTATTTGTTGGGATTGTATGTTGTAGATGGCCTTGAAGGCCCTAGGACGTTGTTGTATTTATATTCTAATTATTTTCATGTTCATGATATAAAAATGAGCTAGCAATAGTTGTATGTGCCTTTTTTGACTTTATTCTTTGATTATTTTGGATAAAGTTTCAATCTTTGCTTAAAAGATGTATTTATGCTTTTTTTAAACTCGCTGTTGGATACATTTATTTTTCATATGTAAAGTTATTTTCTTTATGTTTAGAAGAATAGTTAATGTTGAATGTTTTGCCTTTTAACCTTATTCTTTGATTATTTGAATAAAGTTTAGATCTTTACTTGAAAAAATATACCCATGTCTTGTTTAAACTTATTATTGGTAGATATATTTGTTTTTAGCATGTAAAGTTATTTCCTTTATGTTGAAAAGAATAGATAATATTGATTGTTTCTCTTTTTTTACTTTATTTTTTGATTATTTTGAATAAAGTTTAGATCTTTACTTGAAAAACAATACCCATATCTTGTTTAAACTTATTGTTGGTAGATATATTTTTTTAGCATGTAAAGTTGTTTATTTTATGTTGGAAGAATAGTTATTATTATTTGTTGCGCCTTAATAAAAATAGTAATTAGTTAAGTCAAGAATTTGTCATTTGCTTACTAATTATTTTAATGGATTTCAAAACCCTCATATAAGATATGAAGTGCTAACTTTATTTTTCATCCAAGATGTTTATTCTTCTTTGTTTGCATGTTGTCTTCTCAAAATGATAAGAAAGTTCGAACTTTTGTGGCTAAATAAAATTATTTGGATATTTTTGACTCATGCATAATATGATTGTGAAACTTTTGGTTTGCATTTTTTATTTGTTGGCTCTCATTCTTGTGCAAGTGTGCTTATTCTTGTAATTCAAAAATTGGTTCTTGATAGTTTCTTTTATTTTGAAACATGTCACTTTTATGCCTTGAACATATATTAATTTCTTTATCTTTTCTTTGTATGCAAAAAATATCTTGAGTCCAAATGGACTCCTCTCCTCCTGCATTTTGTAATGGGTAAATGAGGCTCACCCCTTCGAGTCAAGTTCGAAGTTTAAACCCAAGGTCCACTACATGGCGTGCGGGTGCTAGAAGATAGACAAAGAAGGAAAATGGGTCAAAACCCATTGATGAGGTCACTAAAAGACTTGAAAAGTCTAAATTTTTATTATTGTCTTCTTTTTATTTATTCATTTAGTCATTTATTTATACATTCATTTCGGCCTCGAAGCCAAAGTTGTATTTAATACAGGTGGAGCAAGACTCGAGACAAAGGCTCAAAAAATAGTTTAGGATAGGTGAAATGAGTTGGAAGCCCAACTAGACTAGGACAGGTCTCGTTGATTTGGACCTAATGGCCTAAATCCTTTACTTTCTCCTCCCTTCCCCTTTTATGTGTTTATTTGTTTATTAGTTTTGTTTAGATTTAGTTAAAATTTCTACTAAGTCGCCTAAATCTATTTTATACAAGTCTTTTTTTTTTTGGAAAAATCAAATCACTATTTCAACAAATTAATCTTTTCGAAGTTGATCAAAAGACGAATTTCAAACAGTCCGGATAACCGCAAGTTAGCGGACGTTTTAGGTGCCTAACACCTTCCTAAAACGTTGATAGGAACCGCTTATCTAGAATCTCTAACTTAAAACGATTTTCCTGTTTTGAATCATTTGAAGTAACTCTCTAAAGGTTTCTTAATTTCTTTTCAAAATTAAGTGGCGACTCTCTTCAAAAGTCAAATTTCTGCAAAACAGGATGTTTGAAATCCTAATAGATATCAAAGTAGATCTTGATAGACATTCACTATAATGTAAATACATTTATAACAGAAGGTAAATTTAAATAAACAAACAAAAAAAGGCATCAAATATAGAAGCTTAAAACCCCAGACGAACTTATTTGCAATCAAAAGAAAACGTTGAAAAAGGTAAAAAAGAATTTAATGTGATTCTTTACATACATTGTTTTAGGATTGTTAATTTATTTTTATATATTTTAGAATTCATATATTTTATGTAGTTTAGGATTTTTAATCTTTCCAAATATTTATTTTATCAGGGTTCTCCCATATATTAAAGGAAATAGGTGAAAAATGATTTTATCTATTGCAGTGTGTTTTAATGAATTATTTTAGGACTATTAATTTATTTTCATATATTTTAGGATTCATATATTTTATATAGTTTAGGATTCTTAATCTTTCCATATATTTATTTTATCAGGATTTTTCCATATATTAAAGAAAATAGGTGAAAAGACGATTTTGTCTATTGCAGTGTTTTAATGAAGGACAAAAAGTTTGAATCACTTTTCTAAGGATCTTTACACTTTTAATATATTATAGATTATGAATATAAATATAGATATAGATATAGATTATAGATATAGATTATAGATTATAGATATAGATTATACATTATAAAGAATCAAATCTCGAGTTTCGTATTCCTTAATTTTTAGGCAAGTCAATTATTCTTTCAGTCACTTTTATTTGTTCTCTATTTTAAAAATAACTATTTATTTTTCCTTATTACTTTTAATTTATTATAAATAGATAATTATCTTTTTAAGATTTTATTTTTAATATTAATTACTTATTTATCAAATTATTTTTCAATACTTACCGCTCCTAAACATGACAAAGTATTTACTAAAGCCAAGAACTTTCTTGATTTCATCAAGAAGACTTTCAGCAAAGAATAATTCAACAAGGACCCGTTCTTATTTTCATCCCTATTATTATAATAATAATGATATAATATCTCCTAGTTTAGTTGATGATATCATCTACAAGTTGATTATAGATTCCAAATAATATATATATTCTTCTCTTCCTATTCTGATGTTGAGTTTATTGGAGTTAGAATCCATGGTCTCTATTTTATTTTCCCTTTTGGAGTATATGTTTGTACTCACTTGATTGGCCTTTCAAACCATCTATTGTACCCCTGTTAGTGGAGCCGTCAATATGGCCAGGTCCGTTGGATCAGACAGACTTGACTTGTAATTTGATGAAGCTGGGCTTCGATTTTTGCAGTTCATTTAAGAACATGAATTTTTAGCCCGGTCCATATAATCTCGTGGCCTATGGGGCTTAAGCAATGTGAGTTGGACTACTTCGTGGGCTGATCCGTAAGTCAAATACATGCAACTATTTAGATTGCTTATTAGTATTTTTATTTGGTTTGGAGGATATCATGTAAAAAATTATTTAATTTCGCTATTAGAAGTATTTTTTGGGGGGTGTTAGAGACTTGATTAACAAATATTAACACTATGTAATATTGTCTGAAAATATTTATTTTTATTAAAATTCTAAAATATTATTTTTTTAAAAGTGGGTTAGCTCGTGAGGCCCGCAGCACATAGAGTAATGGTGTGAGTTTGGTGTTTTTTGGCCCATCATTTTGATGGGCCAGCCCGACCTAACCCGTTAAACTCAAAGCCTATGTGGGCTAGCCCGGATGGGCTAGGTCGACCCGTATTGATAGCTCTACCTGTTAGACATAATAGTAAAATTTTAAAACCTATTTTTTGGTATGACATCATAATATCTTTAGGAAAAATATTTTCCGGAAGATTAATATTTTTCTTATGTTTGATTTTGGGGAAAAATTACTCTACTATTTTCCTTCTTTTCCTACAAAGAGAATAATTTTCTTTACTTTTGGATAAAAGTGATTTACCTTTTAATTATAATCACACTGTTGATAATCAACAATGACGATCCATGGAGCTGAGTTTCAACTCATTAAGAAAGAGGAAAAAATCGAAATTGAACTTTTATTGAATCAATGAGTGAATTATTCTACACATACTATCTACACACCTCTATTTATAGAGTAACTTCTAATCCCAACTAACTAACTAATTTCATAAAGTTAATTTAGCTAACTAACCAACAAACTTGTACACACGTGTATTTTACAGTATATTGTAACTAACTCAGACTTATAGTGCAACTAACTCATTCACCAAAAATACTGAACACCCCTCCTCAAGCTGATGAGTGAAATAGATCCTTCACTCCTAACTTGGATATAATATGAGCATGTTGTGTCTTGCCTAGACTCTTTGTAAGAAAATTTGCTAGTTGTTCCTTGGTTGATACATGATGAGTCTAAATCATTTTCTGCACCAATTTCTCCCTAACAAAGTTGACAATCAATGTTAAAGTGTTTTATCTTCTCATGAAAGATTGGGTTGGCTGCTATTTGCAGTGCAACTTCGCTGTCACACAACAAGTGTACCTGCTACTGAACCTTAACATCCAACTCCTTGTATAGGCCTATAAGCCAAATGATTTCAGCCACTGTTGAGGTTATATTTCTAAACTCTACTTCAGCTAAACTCCTAGCTACTGTCTCTTGCTTTCTTGACTTTCAAGATACCAAAGTAACTCCAAATTTAACCAAATACCCAGTTACAAACCTTCTAGTTTGTAGACAAGTTCCCTAGTATGAGTCACAAAATATTGTCAATGTATCTGAGCCTTGAGATAGCATGAACAGGCCTAAACCTGGTGAAGTCTTAACATATTTCACTACCATGATAGTAGCTTCCATGTGGGATTCTTTAGGTGTATGCATGAATTAGCTTAGTACTTGTACAACAAAGGAAATGTCTACTCTTGTCATTGTCAAATACAACAATCTTTCTACTAGCCTTTGATATTTTCTAATGTCTTTTAGAGTTTATCAACTGGATCTTCTCCTGAGTCGTTTACATATGAGTCATAGTCAATTAAGGTCAATCTCAGACTTGGATCAAGTGGTGCATACACTGGCTTGGATCCACTTAGTCCTAGCTCAGAAATGAGCTCTAGAGCATACTTTCTTTGGCTCATGACAATCCCCTCCTTGGACCTAGCAAATTCAATGCCAAGAAAGAACTTTAAAGGGCCCAAGTCTTTCATCTTGAACTTAAGCATGAGATCACTTATAGTCCGATCAATCAGTCTGCTACAGCTATCAGTTACTAACAAATCATCAACATAGACTAGTACTATGACTAGATTTTTCCCTATTTTCCTTATATACAGAGAATAGTCATAATGACTTTGTACAAACCCAAGTTAAATAACAGCCTCTGTCAGTTTCAGGTTCCATTGCCTTGGAGCTTGCTTAAGCCTATAAAGGGATTTTTGCAACTTCCAGACCTTATCAATTTCCCCTTTTCTGCAAAAACCAGGGGGAAGAACCATATATACATCTTCAATGAGATCACCATGCAAAAAAAGCATTGTGAACATCTATTTGAAACACAAGCCAGTGCTTAACTGCAACAATAACAATTACTGATCTCACAGTGACCATTTTAGCCACTGGAGAGAAGGTGTCTGAGTAGTCCAACCCTTCTTTCTAATTAAATCCCTTTACAACAAGCCTAGCGTTGTATCTTTCAACAACACCAGATGCTAAATACTTAACCTTAAATACCCATTTACAACCAATGAGGTGTTTACCAAGAGGTAGATCAACTATAGTCCATGTATTGTTATCCTCAAGTGCAATTATTTCAGACTTCATGGCTTCAATACACTTGGGATCCATGAAATCCTGAGTAAAAAAAGTAGGTTCATATACTGAAGAGCAAGCTGTTAAAGCAACACAGTAAGGAGGAGAGAGTGTAGCATAGCTAACGTGATCAAAAATAGGATATAGATAGGCAAAGTTAGATTTAGACCCTTTAGTGAGATAGTCTTTAAGACAAATAGGTGGTTTGAAATATCTAGTAGAAGTTCTTCTAGTGTAAGATGAAGGGAGTAGCTTAGTTAATTTAGTAGTAACAGATTCAGGATGAGAAATAGCTGGAACTGAGCTGAGAGTTGAACCTGGAACAAGATGACCATCAGAGGTAGAACTGGAGGATGAAGGAATCACCAAAGGGACAAACTGGGTATCAGTAGAGTCATAGAATAAAGAAGGAGAAAAAATATATGAGGAGGACTCATTTGTTGAAAAGGGAACACATTCTTCTTGAAAACTACATCTCTGCTAACTTAAAAATCCTTGGTATGTAAAGCCCTGAGTTTGTACCCCTTTTAGAGATAGGAGTTACCAAGAAAACTGTAGGAATAATTCTTGTGTCAAACCTATCCACCCTCTCCACTTTAGTAGCATAATCTAGGCAACCAAATACTCTAAGATACTCAGGAGAAGGAGTAGAATAACATATGTATTCAAAAGGAGTTTTACCTTTAAGGACAGTAAAGGGCAATCTATTAATGAGATATACACTAGTAAAGGCACATTCTCCCTAAAACTTTAGAGTTACATAAGACTAGAATCTGAGAGACCTAGCTATTTCTAAAATATGCCTATGCTTCCTCTCTACAATACCATTTTGTTGAAGTGATATACACAAGAGCTTTGATGTAGAATACCAAGTGATAGACAGTTGAAGAATTTACAACTATTGTCAGATCTTAGTCATTTAATAGAAGCACCAAACATATTTTTAATGATGATAAAGAAATTTTTAGGAGCAACTATGTATTCTAATTTGGAATTAAGCAGAACTATCCAAGTGTATCTAGAATAGTAATCAACCAAGGTTAAAAAAAACACCTTATACCATCATGTGTAGGTACCCTGTAGGGCCCCAGATATCAATATGTAATAAGTGAAAAAAGCAGATGTAGTGGTGGTACTTAAAGGAAAAGGTTTCCTTGATTGTTTATCCAAAGATCTGTAACGCCCCAAAATTTGATTTTCGAGATGCCACACGGTGCTCCAAACTACAAGTAGTCCTGAGCTAACCCTGGCTGGTTTTTTACTAAATCTGAATCTCAACATAGGAAAAATATGAATATGAATATGAAAACATAATAAATGTGGAAATCTTATCTGAAACATACTAATCTCATAAGTCTTGGTAAAACAATACTAAAAAATCTGAATACTGAATCAAAAGTCTAAAACTGAATCTAGTAGTCCGACAAGCCTCTATTGACTGAGTCTAGAGAGTTACTGGGACAGGTCTCAGCTGACTTAAACTGTCTGAAATAAATAATGAAACATCTACTACTAAACTGGAAATCTGAAAAGCTAAGTCCCCGAACTATGTGGACTCACCAACTGCAGGGATGTAGATGAGATGCTAAAAAATTACTCACGCTGCTGAGACTGAGCACCTGAACCTACATTATGAGATAATGTAGCACATAGACATATATGTGGATCAGTACTTTGATGATGTACTAAGTATATAGGGGTGAATGCAATAAGTAAGTAATATCATCACAATTTATAAAATCATGAATGCAAAATGTAAATGACTCACATAGGCTTGAGTTATCTGAAATCTGAAGATCATAAATCATGAATAAAAAAGCACACAACATAAATCTTGTGAGCCACTACACTTAGTTCTGAAATTTGTATTCTATTTTTATTATCAAATCATATAGGTTAAGTGAAATTTGAAAACTCATTCTGCATGGAAAAATACTTTATCTGAAGGGAATTCTTTCAATGATTTTATTTACTAGTAGGGAAAATACTTTAAAACTATTTTGAAAATCATTACTGATAGGGAGGTTCTCTTAACTGACATAAACCATGTGAGCATTCATGGAGTCCAACGTTCTTATCCCTCTAAGGAGGAATCCTCACGTTGGGGAGAGGAGTCATACTCTTGCCAGGGAGTATAACCTATCTAAGTGATCACATATCTATCATCCACGTAGAAGTGGGAACAATCAAAATCCTACATTGGCATGTAGTTCTGGGGTATGAAACCATAGTAACGTACCCATCTCGATGCTAAATACTACGCCCATTAAATCTGTATGTCCATTCTGATGGAAATCCACTTTAAAATAGTATAATGGTTTATAAAGAAAACCTATTGTATTTTTGTAAAGCTAAATCTGTAATCTGAATCTGTAAAGTGGATTTCATATCTATTCTAGGACCAAAAGGTCAAATCTTTATCTATATTATGAGAGGAATCTAGTCATAGGATGCTTATAGCATAACAATTCTTGAAATAGTAATCTTTAATTAGCGCTCAATGACTCATGCATCAAACTCATGTTAAAACATTATAATGTTCATGCTTGATAATGTTACATTGATAAATTAATTTAAAATTTGGGAATTTCTGCAATATGAATGAAAATATGAACATAATCGTGTAATTCAACTTCTAAATCACTGGAAATCTCATAAGATTGTAAATAACAATAATGGGTATAAACTCTAACTTGAATTTCATCGAAAATCATATAAACTTCAGTAAATTCATAATTAAAACAAATTTTTGGGCACAAGGATGAAAAGAGTATATTTATTAATAACCCCACATACCTTAATTGATGATCTCAGATGAAATACTTGAATCTTGGATCTCTATTGATGTTTTGGAGAAGAGTTCTTAGAGTTCTTGAATTGGGGATTCTTAATCTTGAGTTACCTTGGAGAATTAATGGAGAAATTGGGTTTTCTTGGAGAAGGAGCTTTGATAATCTAGGGTTTTTTCTTTTGAGAGAAAGTGGATGAAATAAACATAAAATGCTTTGGAATATGTTAAATCTTATGTTTTGGATGGATTGAGGGCTTGGGAATTAACCAAAATGCCTCCTTTAAACTTTTAAACAGAACTAAAAAATGCAACATTTTTTGAACTGGATGGCCACCACGATGCGCGACTATAACGGTGGTTCACTCAAAAGTGGGTGAATGGGAACTCGGATTTCACCGCGATGCGCTACAATTGTGGTGCCCTTTAGTTTGCCATTTTGGCCACTGGCATGACGTACCAGTATCGTAAAGTGCCACTGGAATGGGACAATTGGGAATTTGGATCTCTCCACGATGCGCCAATATCACGGAGGTCTACTGGAAATTGACAATTGTCATTTAAACCTCTCCACGATGCACTAATGACCGAAATAATGGTGTTTTACGACTGAAATTTAAAATAGCCATAACTTCTTACTCGATTATTGAATTTAAGCGAATCTTATATCGTTGGAAGGATAATTCAATTTTCTATGCATTGGAGGGTCTAAAAATGGAAAATTGTACATATATGAAAAGTCACTCTCTTGAAGCCAACTCTTGAAATTTCAAATGCTAAATTGAACTAGGAAAAGTACAAGGTGTTACAATATCTCCCCCTTGGAAATATTCATCCTCAAATGTTTCTAGTTTGACTAAGGATACTGAGGAATCTGAAGATATATGATAGCATGCACAATTAAAATAAATTACGAAACTGAATCTAAGTCATTCTGAGCTTCTATGTAATCTGTGAATGCATGAACTTACATCAGGACAACTAAATAGCTGAATCTGTGATTAGTAAAGAAATAAATTAAGAAAGAGTATTACCTTCGGCAAAGTTTGAGTTTGTGGAGAAGAGGTGAGGGTACTTGTCTCGTATATCTTCTTCTGCTTCCCATGTAGCGCCCTCAACAGACTGATTTTTTCATAACACTTTGACCATGGGAACTTCTTTGTTCCTTAGTCTATAGATCTGATGATCTAAAATCTCAACTAGACTCTTTTTGTAAGAAAGGCTATTCTAAATATCTAAGTTGTCTAAAGGAACTACAATAGTGGATTCACCGATGCGCTTCTTAAGCATAGAGACGTGAAATACAGGATGAACAGTTGACAAGTCTACGAGAAACTCAAGCTCATAAGCTACTTTCCCAACACGACTCAGAATTTTGTAAGGGCCAATATACCGGGGACTAAGCTTCTTCTTTTTTCCAAATCTCTTCACCCCTTTCATAGGTGAAATCTTTAAATACATTAACTCACCGACCTCAAACTCGAGGTTCTTTCTTCTCACATCAGCATATGATTTCTGTCGACTTTGGGCTATTTTCAATCCTTCTCTAATCAACTTAACTTTTTCCATAGCTTCAAACACTACGTCAGGCCCAAGTAAAACGGCCTCACCCACTTCAAACCAACCTATGGGTAACCTACATCTCCTTCCATAAAGAGCCTCAAACGAGGCCATCTGAATGCTAGAATATTAATTGTTATTATAAGCGAACTCAATCAACGGCAAATGCTCATCCCAACTACCCTCAAAATCAAAAGTACATGCTCTCAACATATCTTCTAGAGTTTGGATGGTCCTCTCTTCTTGACCATTTGTCTGAGGGTAAAAAGCTGAACTAAGATGAACTTAGGTACTAAGACCCTTTTGAAAGGCTCTCCAAAACTGGGAAGTGAACTGAGTAACCCTATCTGAGATAATGGACAAAGGCACCCCAGGCAATCTGACTAACTCTCAGATATACAACTTAGAATAATCTTCAACTTTATAAGACTTATGAACTGGCAAGAAATGCACTGACTTAGTCAATCTGTCTACAATAACCCAAATTGAATTATACTGATGACACGAACGGGGTAAACCAGTTACAAAGTTCATATTCACCTTTTCCCACTTCCAAGTGGGGATACCAAACTCTTGTAACATACCACTAGTTCTTTGGTGCTCTACCTTAACTTGTTGACAAGTTGCACACTTTTATACGAACTCTGCTATATCTTTCTTCATACCACTCCACCAATAGATTTTCCACAAATCGCGGTACATCTTGGTGGATCCTGGAAGAATAGAATAACGCACACCTTTTACTTCTGCCATAATCCGCTGTCTCAAATCATCGACATATGGCACACACAATCTACTCTGATATCTCAACACGCCATCTCCTCCTTGGGAGAAAACCTCTACCTTTTGGTCTTTAACTGACTCCTTCAGTTTGACCAAACTAGAATCCATATCTTGCTTCTGCTTCACTTTCGAAACTAGGGAAGATTCAGAACTACTCTTAACCCAAATATTCCTTTTAGCCGAATCCACCAACCTAACACCCAATCTAGCCAAACGGCACTTCTCGATCTAACTCTTTCTTATCATTCTCCACATGAGCAACACTGCCCATAGACAATCTACTAAGGGTGTCTACTACTACATTGGCCTTGCCCGGATGATACAACACACTCAACAGTTCTAACCATCTTCTCTGATGAAGATTCAACTCTTTCTGGGTAAACACATACTACAGGCTTTTGTGGTTCGTGAACATATCAACATGCACACCACACAAATAATGTCTCCAGATTTTCAAAGCAAACACAACAGCAGCTAATTGATTCAACTCTTTCTGGGTAAACACATACTACAGGCTTTTGTGGTTCGTGAACATATCAACATGCACACCACACAAATAATGTCTCCAGATTTTCAAAGCAAACACAACAGCAGCTAATTTATGATCTTGGGTTAGGTAATTATTTTTGTGAGGCTTAAGCTGTCTAGAGGCATAGGCTATGACCTTACCTCTCTACATCAAAACACAACCCAAACTAACTCTGGAGGCATCGCAATAAACAACAAAACTATCCATACCACCGGTTAATACTAAGACTGGGGCTGAAGTGAGTTGAGTCTTCAACTCCTGAAAACTCTTCTCGCAGGAATCTGACCACTGGAACTTAACTTTCTTTTCTGTCAGTCTAGACATAGGGGAGGAAATAGATGAGAAACCTTAAACAAAACGATGGTAATAGCTAGCTAGACCCAAGAAACTTCTAATGTTGAATAGAGAGATATGTCTAGGCGAATTTTTTACGGTTTCTGTCTTTTAGGGATCTACTCTAATGCCATCGGCGAAAATAATATGATCGAGAAAGTCTACTGATCTTATCCAATATTCACACTTGCTGAATTTGGCGAACAATTTATGATCTTTAAGAGTTTGCAAAACAATTCTAAGATGATCTACATGATTATCCTCACTATGGGAGTACACAAGGATATCATCTATGAATACTATGACAAACATGCCTAGATACTGTTTGAACACTTGGTTCATGAGGTCTATAAAAGCTTCTAGGGAATTGGTTAGCCCCAAAGACTTAACTAAAACCTCAAAATGACAATAATAAGTTCTAAAGGCTATCTTTGGAATATTGCACTCTCTTATTTTAAGCTGATGATAGCCGGATCTAAGGTTTATCTTTGAGAAATAACTTGCACCTTGGAGTTGGTCAAATAAGTCATCAATTCTAGGAAGAGGATTTTTGTTCTTGACTGTGACCTTATTTAGATGGCAATAGTCAATGCACATGCATAGAGAACCATCTTTCTTTCCCACGAATAGGACGAAAGCGCCCCATGGAGAAACACTAGGCCTTATGAAACCTTTATCTAAAAGATCCTTGAGTTTCTCTTTCAACTCCTTAAGCTCCGCGGGATCCATATGATATGGAGGGATAGAAATAGGTTGAGTATCTGGGAGAAGGTCAATACCAAATTCTATCTCCCTCTTGGGAGATAACCATGGGAGATCTTCTGGAAAAACATTAGGAAACTCATTAACTACACTGACTGATTGAATTATTGGAGTCTTAGAATTTGTGTCTTTAACTCGAACTAGGTGGTAAATACAACCTTTGGATATCAACTTTCTAGCTTTAAGGTAAGATATGAAATGAATCTTGGGAGACATTGAATTACCTGACCACTCAAAGACTGGCTCATCAGGGAACTAAAACTTCACCACTCGAGTGCGATAATCTTTAGATGCATAACAGGAATGGAGCCAATCCATACCAAGAATAAGATTAAAATCAACCATATCTAGCTTTATTAAGTCTGCTAACATGACCTTATGAATAATAGTGATAGGACACTTTTTATAAATATGTTTGGTAACAACTGAATCACCTACTGGGGTGGAAACTAAGAAAGGCTCAAGAATCTTTTCAGAACTTATTTCAAAATTCACAGCAACTAACGAGGTCGTGTAGAGAAACTTGATCCAGGGTCTAGCAACAAATAAATATCAAAATAAAAGACATGAAGCATACCAGTAACAACATTTGGGAATCTTCTTGCTCCTGGCGAGATGGTAAAACATAAAACCTATTTTGGCGTTGATTACCACTGGTGTTGGATGATGTACCCTGAGGAGGAATTGGGTGACCTAAAGGGACTGGTGTGCTAGTAGCCTGAGTCTGGGGATAGACATCCCTATTTTCTTATCTAGCATGTGGGAATTCTTTGATTCCATGATCTATCTGGCCACAACCAAAACAACCTTTCTGACCCTACAAACACCACCCACATGATTCTTACCACACCTAGTACATGGGGGATGATTGGGCTTCCCACTTATACTATTCTGAGATCTGGACATAAAAAACTTACCTCACTATTCCTGCCTATTTTTTGGTGTGGAGCACTAGCTGAAGAAGGTGTGGGCATAAATGACCGATTCTAAATCTGCATATGATTTCCCCCTTCAGACCTGTTCTAACCATAATCAAACTACCTTGTTCTAGCCTTCTTATTTACTCTCTCTCTTTATTTTAACTTTTTGCCTCAATCTATTATTCATGCATCATCAACCTAGAAAGATCTATGTCTCCAAGAGCATAGCAGTCCTATACCCCTTAACTACCAACCCAGACACACCGGTCATAAACTTACTCATGCTTGACCTAGGGTCAGCCATCTGATCAGGGGCATACTTAGACAACTGGTAGAACTTAAGGCAATACTCCTTCACTATCATTGAGCCTTGCCTCAGGTTTATAAACTCTTCTATCTTAGCTTTCCTCATCTTACATAGAAAAAACTTATCTAAGAACGCATCCTGAAATATCTACCAAGTCATGGGAGCTGCATTATTCCCTCTACTTTTCTTCCACATTATTACCCAATTACAAGCAATATCCTTCAGCCTATAGGATGCCAATTCTACACTCTCCTATTCAGAAACATGCATAATTTGAGTGATCTGCTTCACCTAATCTAGATATAACTGTGGGTCCTCACCTGCCTTCAACCCAAAAAATTCTGTCGAGTTCATTCTCATAAAATCTTGAATTTTAACTGCGGCTAAGTCCTCATATTTCTGAAGTAGGACTGCATCCTGACAGTTGCCCTGAACATTAGCTGTCATAGCTTGGGCTAGCGCCTAAAAGACAACTCAAAACTCTGCATGTGACATATTCTCATTTAAAGAATCTATGGGCTGAGGTGGCTAGTTATCATTCCTGCGTGTGTTAGCTCAACGAGGAGGCATTTTCTATCATGTGAAATCATGAGGTAGAAGCAGATAGAGACACTGAATACACGATAGATCATGAAAGAAAAGATGATTTCCTAAAATGCTCCATATCCTTTTGCTCATAGATGTGGCGCGCTTCAGACTGATGATCAAGATTCTAAATAACGAGGCTTTTCTGACTCCCTAAGACTCTCTAAACCTTAGACTCTAATACCAAGTTTGTAATGCCCCAAAATCTGATTTTCAATACTTCACATGGTGCTCCGAACTACAAGTAGTCCTGAGCTAACCCTGACTGCTTTTATACTAAATCTGAATCTCAACATAGGGTAAATATGAATATGAAACATAATAAATGTGGAAAACTTATCTGAAACATACTAATCTCACAAGTCTTGGTAAAACAATACTAAAAAATTTGAATACTGAATCAAAAGTCTAAAACTGAATCTAGTAGTTTGACGAGCCTCTACTGACTGAGTCTAGAAAGTCACTAGGATAGGCCTCATCTGAATCAAACTGTCTAAAATAAATCATGAAACATCTACAACTAAACTAGAAATCTGAAAAACTAAGTCCCCAAACTATGAGGACTCACCAACTGTAGGGATGTAGATGAGATGCTCAAAAATTACTCACGCTGCTGAGACTGAGATAATGTAGCACATAGACATATATGTGGATCAGTACTTTGATGATGTACTAAGTATATGGGGGTGAATGCAATAAGTAAGTAATATCATCATAATTTATAAAATCATGTATGCTAAATATAAATGAATCACATAGGCTTGAGCAATCTGAAATCTGAAGATCATAAATCATGAATAGAAAAGCGTACAACATAAATCTTGTGAGCCACCACACTTAGTTCTGAAATCTGTATTCAGTTTTTATTCTCAAATTATATAGGCTAAGTAAAATCTGAAAAGTCATTCCACATGGAAAAATACTTTATCTGAAGGAAATTCTTTCAAAGCTTTTCTTTACTTTAAAACTATTCTGAAAATCTTTACTGATAGGAGGTTCTCTTAACCGACATAAATCATGTGATCATTCATGGATTCCAACGTTCTTGTCTCCCTAAGGATGAATCCTCACGTTGGGGAGAGGAGTCATACTCTTGCCAGGGAATATAAACTATCTAAGTGATCACATATCTATCATCCATGTAGAAGTGGGAACAATCAAAATCCTACGTTGGCATGTAGTTCTGGGGTATGAAGCTGTAGTAACGTACCCATCTCGGTGCTAAATACTACTCCCATTAAATCTGTATACCCATTCTGATGGAAATACACTTTAAAATAGTATAATGGTTTATAAAGAAAATCTACTATATTTCTGGAAAGCTAAATCTGTAATCTGAATATGTAAAGTGGATTTCATATCTATTCTGGGACCAAAAGGTCAAATCTTTATCTATATTATGAGAGTAATCTAGTTATAGGGTTCTTATAGCACAATAATTTTTGAAATAGTAATCTTTAATTAGGGCTCAATGACCCATGCATCAAACTCATGTTAAAACATTATAATGTTCATGCTTGATAATGTAAACATTGATAAATTAATTCAAAATCTGGGAATTTCTGCAATATGCATGGAAATATGAACATAATCGTGTAATTCAACTTCTAAATCACTGGAAATCTCATAAGATTGTAAATAACAATAATGTGTATAAACCCTAACTTGAATTTCATAGGAAATCATATAAAATTAAGTAAATTCATAATTAAAATAAGTTTTTGGGCACAAGGATGAAAGGAGTATCCTTGTCTAGATATCCACATACCTTAATTGATAATCTCAGATGAAACACTTGAATCTTGGATCTCCATTGATGTTTTGGAGATGAGTTCTTAGAGTTCTTGAATTGGGGATTCTTAATCTTAAGTTACCTTTGAGAATTAATGGAGAAATTAGGTTTTCTTGGAGAAGGAGCTTTGATGATCTTGGGTTTTATTTTGAGAGAAAGTGGATGAAATAAGCATAAAATATTTTTGAATATATTAAATCTTGTGTTTTGGACGGATTGGGGGCTTGGGAATTGATCAAAATACCCCCTTTAAACTTTTAAGCAGAACTGAAAAATGTAATATTTTTCGAATTAGGTGGTCACCGCGACGCACCACTATCGCGGTGGCTCACTGGAAAGTAGGCGAGTGGGAACTGGGATTTCACCGAAATGCGCCACAATCGCGGTGCCCTTTAGTTTGCTATTTTGGCCACTGACACGACGTGCCAGTATCGCGAAGTGCCACTAGAATGGGACAATTTATGAATTTGGATCTCTACGCGACATGCCAATATCGCGGAGGTCCACTCGTAATTGATAATTTTCATTTAAACCCTCTCCGCGATGTGCACCGAAATTGAGGTGTTTTACGACTGAAACTTAAAATAGCCATAACTTCTTACTCGGTTATCGAATTTAAGCGAATCTTATATCATTGGAAAGCTAGTTTAATTTTCTATTCATTGAAGGGTCTAAACCTGAAAAATTCTACATGTATTAAAAGTCATTCTCTCTTGAAGCCAACTCTTGACATCTGCAATGCTAAATTAATCTAGGAAAAGTATGGGGTGTTACAAGAGCATACAATGCACAGATCCACAACAGTAGCATCAGACTTAGTAGAAATACTTTTGAATCAGCTTAGCTTTCTTAGAATAGCAAGAGGAGCATGACCTAGTCTATCATGCCAAAGAGATAAATCCTTTCTTTAACTAGCAGAAGCTGCAAGAGTAGTAGTAGTCGTATTATTAGAAACTGTATGTACATGCACATCATGAGACTTTAGTTTTGGTCCTTGTGTTCTCAATAAGCAATGATCTTCCACTACATAGAGATCATTCTTAAGTTTCTGAATGCCCCACACTTTCCTACTGAAGATGTCCTGAAAGATACAGAAATGAGGATAAAAGATAGCACAACAGTTCAACTCTTTTGTCAGTTTTGGAACAGATAAGAGGTTAAATTTAAATTTAGGGACATGCAGGACATCTATGATCTCAAGGCCTCCAAGGATATGTGAACTTCCTATATCTCTAACTTGAGCATGATTATCAGTGGGTAAATATACCTGTCCTTCTTGTGATGTATAAGGTTTGTGTAATTTATATAGGAAGTTAAGTGTGCTAACCATGTGTTTAGATATTCCAGAGTCAGCAATCCACTTTTAATTTGTAGTGAAGTAGTTACTACACTTAACTATACCTGTTGAAGTCACAGTAGTTCCATTGTCATACGGTTTCTTTTCTTTGTCTATCATCTGCAGTAGTTGCTGATACTACTCAGGAGAAAACTAAGGTGGTTTCTACTGGTGAGACTACACATATGAGTATGGAGGTATATTATATTGTTGAGGCTGCATAAACTAGTGAGACAACAGATTAGTCATAAGAGCATAAGAATTATTGGAAGGAAAACCTCCAGTTCCTGGTTTAGGCAACTGTGTAGGTTTAGGAGTTGTATGGTTGGAGTAAAAACTTTGATTTTGAGAGATATGGCCTCTACCAAGACCACTTTTTCCTGAGGTAGAACTAGGGATTGTTGTCTTCTTCTCTCCAGATAGAGGGATAACCATGTAGAGCATAGCATGTGCCACTTGTGTGACCATTTCTATTGCAGTAGTCACAATGCAGGTGACTAGTCTTCTTAGGTTTGAAACCTGAATTTTCTTGAGTATATTTTCCCTTTCCATTAAAAAACACCAAAGCATCATTCTTATCACTAAATTTAGCAGAACTAGCAACTCTTAAAGCTGATTTTCCCATTAGTCTTTGACTCTCTTCAGCCATAACAAGAGAGTAAGCATTATTCATATTAGAAGGAGGATCAAGCATCATAATCTGACTTCTACACTAATTGTATGACTCATTCAACCCTAACAGAAACTACATCAATATCTGATAGTCAAAGTAAGCAACATAGGTCTTTGACTATTCAAAGGTATATCTTGGGCAAGGCATAAGTGTATCATACTCCATCCACAACTCCTTTAAATGGGAAAAGTAAATTGACATAGACATTACTCCTTGATTGAGTGTGGTGATTTCCTTATGTAAGTAAAAATTTTTGGATCCATCAACCTTGTCAAACCTCTCCGTCAATCATTCCACACCTATTGAGCATTACTCGCATACACTATACCACTTAATAACTCCCTACTAACTAAGATCATAATCCAGGAAAGCACTATAGCATTGCACTTAAACCAAAGATCATGCAAGGATGCAGGGAACTTATATTTAGCGCTCTATCCAGTGACAAAACCCAATTTCCCTTTACCTAGTAACCTTATCTTCATTGACCTACTCCATAATGAGTAATTTTCCGAGCCAATTAACTGAATTAAGACTAGAGAGCTACCTGAAGTATCTCATGCGTGGAGATGCAGAGGATGATTACCATCTACAACTGTTTCCCCCAACCTAATCTAGCTGTATTGCTCGTGTGTGGATCTCTATCCGTCGCCATTATGTTACTGTAAAGAATTAGAGAGATTGTCCCACGATATTACACAATTTCATCACAAACTTTACTGATAAACTACAAACCTTAACTCCCTTATTGTGTTTAATTAATGCACTCATTTCTCAAAGAAGTAGCTGCACTAAAAATAGAGAGATATCGTATTGCAGTGATCTAGTGTTGACACATCAAGTACTTGATCGAGAGCTCTGATACCATGTTGAGAATCAACAATGGTGATCCATGGAGATGAGTTTCAGCTCATAGAGAAAGAGGAAAAAACTGAAATTTAACTTTTATTGAATCAATGAGTGAATTATTCTACACACACTATCTACACACCTCTATTTATAGAGTAACTTCTAATCCCAACTAACTAACCAACTTGTACACACGTGTATTTCATTGTACATTGTAACTAACTCACACCTATAGTGCAACTAACTCATTCACCAAAAATACTGAACACACACTAGCTTAACCAACACTTTCTTGTTGGTCTTCCGCACTCAAAAATCTCGTCAATTTACTATAAAATTTGCTAATTAAACTTATTATCGATCTTAATTATTTTTTTTCCAAAAAATATTTTTTCTTTCCAATCAAACACTAAATTATTTTTGAATAAAATCTTTCTCGAAAAATAAATTTTGTCTTACAAAATACTCATTAAATCTCAGTCCATCACTCCATTCTAGTTAATTTTTGCCCAGCAGATACATGTGTTATTTTGGGTCCAATCCGTTAGATCAAGTCAATAATTGGATCATAACTCAACTCGTTCAAACATAGCGGAATAGGATGGGTTACTAAAATATTGGCTCATTTTGCCACCTTTAGGCTCTAATCGTCCAGATAAACACCAAAACCTACTAACAATCCTTCCTCAAAGCTTCAAGGAGAATAATTGGAAAAATAAAACAAGCAAAAACTAGATCCAGTGAAATCATTTTTAATTATTTGACAGATACATTTTGTAGCTTACTATAATATCTAACTATTATATCTATCCGGTTATTCAAACCAATTCCACTGCGGATATTGGATTATATTTTATAACCAATTTTTTTTTTATTTTGTAGGTTACAATTGCTGGTTATACGGTAGGAAAACGTTCGAAACATATACAACGAGGAAAGTATATAGCCGGAGTTTCAATTCCTGCTGGAATTGCGGTTACTATGTGCTTATTGGTTATTTTGAATGTTTTCCCCTTCACACCTCGTTACATTATCCCCGTCGCAAGGATGATGGTTCGCAAAACAATGATTGTCACTGGTGTTACGATGAAAAACTACGTGATGATATCAAGACACTAATATCCCTGGTATGTCAAGTTTTAATTTTACTGCAGGCATGACAATTATTGTTGTTGTTGATGTTGTTGTTGTTGTTGTTGTTGTTGTCATCATATGAAATAGCTTAATTTGCCGTTAGACTTTTGGTACATTTGCGGAGGTCCAGTGTAAAATGAGCGGATCCCTTGTGTCCAAGTTATTCGAGAAAATTGGGCCATTAAGGAGGTCAAGGTAGGGGTGTCAAGTGGGCCGGCCCGACCCGGCCCGACTACCTAACCCGGCCCGGTTTAACCCAGCTCGGTAAGCCCTAGGGCTTTAGGGTTCTGGGTCCCGAGCTGTTTATTTTGTTAAAATAGGCTCGGTTAAACCGGCCCAGACCAAGCCCGATCCAGGCCTGCCTGTTAACCGGCCCGACCCGGCCTAAAAAATAAAAAAAAATAAAAAAAGATATTTTGGATTTCGCAGATGACGGATCAACACGTTGGATTGGTGGAGGAGTAATGAAACACAATATCCTGTGCTTTCAAGATTAGCTAGAGATATCTTGAATGTTCCAATGTCAACCGTTGCATCAGAGAGCGCCTTTAGTCAGGGACGACAACAGCTTGGAGACAACCGACACTCATTGGGAAGCAATACAATGAATGTTCTAGTTTGCCTCAGAGATTGGATTAGAGCGGAAAGAAGAAACCAAGGAATGGAACCGGAGCCGAGCGATGAGCTGAAACTTGAAAAAATTATGACTTCACGGGAGAACTCAGCAGAATCAAGTTCAATGCATGGTTTTGCCCCCGTTGACTTCGACTATCCTATGCAAGTTCCAATTAATATTAACATGAATGAGTTGGAAAAAATGATGCATAATTTATAGATTTTTCATTCATGTAAATTATAAATTTTGGATCATTTTGCAATCAATAAAATTCCCCAAATTCATTCACTACTTAGTCCTTGTTTTTTATTTTTTTTTATTTAACGATTTAAAATTTTAAATTGAATTTCTAGTTTTCTACTTTAAATTAAAAACTTACTTCTACTATATTATTAATTTACTATCAAATATTATTAATTTATTATATTAAGTAGCATATGTTTTGTATATTTGTGCATATATCTTCTATAGAAGTGTATATTTAACTTATACATGTGTATATGTTTTATAAATTAGTATATAAGTATATCTATATATATTGTAATGTATATATAATGTAGTATATTTTATAAGTAGTAGTATATATACATTGAATGGTGCGTATACATAGAATAGAGTGTATATATGTGAATAGATCTTCTATAGACGTGTATATTTAACGTATACATGTGTATATGTTTTATAAATTAGTATATAACTATACAAATATATATTGTAATGTATATAAATTATAGTATATTTCATTTAAAGTATTACATATACATAGAATAGAGTGTATATATGCGAATGGATCTTCTATAGACGTGTATATTTAACGTATACATGTGTATATATTTTATAAATTAGTATATAACTATACAAATATATATTGTAATGTATATATATTGTAGTATATCTCATTTAAAGTATTACATATACATAAAATAGAGTGTATATATGTGAATAGATCTTCTATAGACGTGTATATTTAACGTACACATGTGTATATATTTTATAAATTAGTATATAACTATATATTGTAATGTATATATATATTGTAGTATATCTCATTTAAAGTATTACATATACAATTATACATAGAATAGAGTGTATATATGTGAGTAGATCTTTTATAGACGTGTATATTTAACGTATACATGTGTATATGTTTCATAAATTAGTATATAACTATCTAAATATATATTGTAATGTATATATATTATAGTATATTTGATTTAAAATATTACATATACATAGAATAGAGTGTATATATGTGAATAGATCTTCTATAGACATGTATATTTAACGTATACATTACTTTATGTTTTATAAATTAGTATATATATTGTAGTTTATACTTTTTTTAAAGTAGTACATATATATTGAATGGTGCGTATATATGTGTATATATCTTCTATAGAAGTATATCTTTAAAGTATACAAGTGTATATGTTTTATAAATTAGTATGTAACTATATATATATACATATTGTTGTATATATATATATGTATATTGTAGTATATATTTTATTTAAAGTAGTACATATATATTGAATGGTGCATATATATGTGTATATATCTTCTAAAGTAGTATATATTTAACGTATACATGTGTATATATTTTATAAATTAGTATATATATATATATATATATATATATATATATATTGTAGTGTATATATATATATATATTATACTATTATAGCATATGTTTTATTTAAAGTAGTACGTATAGTCATATATAATTATATATTGAATGGTACGTATATATGTGTAATTTTTTATATATTTTTTTAAAAATATATATTGTATATTGGAGTGTATATAGTGTATATTCGATTATTTATTTATTTTTTAAACGGGTTTGACCAGTTTTTAACCGGGTTTTGGTGGGTTAAGTGGGCCGGGTTAGGGTGGGTTTTAATTTTTTTACTGTTTGGCCCGGCCCAGCCCGATTAACATCAAACCCGACCCTTAACCGGCCCGCAACTCGGTTAAAATGGAAGGGCCAGTTCCGGGTTAGCTCGGCCCGGCCCATTTGACACCTATAGGTCAAGGGCAAAAGTAGACTTTTGTTTCTAATGGCGGGATTATATTATGTAAAACATCTAACAAATATGAAGTTCATTCCAATTTAAGTGATATACTTTTTTAGTTGGTTTAAAAAAAATGACACATCTCTAAATTTGTAAACGATTAACTTTACTCCTCCCATTTTACTGTTAATGGAAGCTTTTATGACCACAAAATATTATTACATTTTTAAGGTAACGAGTTTAAACGTTTTATAATAATAGTTACACAAAAACAATGTGCCGAGAATAACTATGTCACATAAACTGAAAATTAGGGTTTGGTAAAGTTAGACCCTTTTCCCCTCCAATTCTTCTACAATCTCCAAAACTTTAAACAATCTGCAATCATATTGTTATAAGGACTGCCTGATGCACTAATAGTTCTCACACATCTTGGGGTTCGGAGAAGGGCCAGATCACAAGGGTCTATTGTACTCAGCCTTATCTTGCATTTCTGTCAGAGGCTGTATCCATAGCTTGAACCCGTGACCTCAGCCAGGTCACATGATTGTAACTTTATGAGTTACTCCGAGGCTCCCTTCAATCACATATTTATTTGATAATTATGTTCAATTTTGGTAAATGGCAACTTTAGCGTTATGCATACTCAAATAATTTCTTTCTTTGGCTAGGTAGAGACAACATTGGCTCTAGGGGAAACTCCAAGGTAATCGACACTACAACAAGTGAAAATATCACTTGTCATTGCTCTTTCTCCTGTGTTAGATAATGCCAAAACAGTTGGACTTACATCACTTCCAGGTGCAATGACAGGCCTTATTATGGGAGGAGCTTCTCTTCTAGAGGCAATTCAATTGCAGATTGTTGTAATGAACATGCTTATCGGGGCATCGACCGTCCGCAACATCTTGTTAATGTACCTCTCATGGCCTTCATTCTTCTCAAAATCTAATCAATTAGAAACCAAAGTTCTCTCCTCAGAGTGAAGAAGGGATTTTGAGTTTTTGTTATAGAATGTCACAAGGGATTGCATGCATCTAATGCTGTCTTCTTGGATAAAAAAGCACTTCAAGATTAGTGAGCGATTCTTAAAAATCGGCGATGATGAGAAGCATGCTTTGATAGATCTTTCAGATTTGTACATACGATTTGCAACAACTTGTTTTTTTTCCTTTTAATTTCTTATGTCTAAAAACTGAATTTTATGATATAAATTCTCGTGTCGTATGTATACAGTGCCAAAATGACATGTCGCAGCAACATGTCATTTTCAGAAGCCCAAAATTTGACTTTCCAATGATAAGTATTATCTGAGCCACTGACGCATAGTTTAGTAACTTTACTCTTATTAAAACTAGTTTTGTGAGTCATGACGCATAGTTTAGTAACTTTACTATTATTAAAATTAGTTTTCTTACTATAGTCCTATAAAGAGTCACTTGGAAGGATGTATTATTTTAATAATTTTGGGATTAAATGATGAGATTATTTAATACATTATTTGGTAGTAAATTTAGAGCAATATATAACTAATACATGGAATAGTTATATACCCTACGTGATATTATATGATGTATAACTAATACACTTAATTTGATGGGATTAGTAATCCCTGATTACAATACATGAATAAATATGAGTAAAGGCAAAAATACTATCAAATTCTTTAATTTTTTTTCTAAATCTTTTTTCAATTTATTCAATGTAAATTACTTCTTTTCTAGTTATCAAGATAAAAATATCCCTCCAAATAATTTTAGTCATAAAAAAACTACTCCACTAACTTGAAAAATACTTATTGGTCAAAATTCAAAAACAAATTGCATGATTGCATGTAAGCTTTAATTTTGTAATAGGCTATTCACAAATAAAAATAATTTTCTACTTAGCTTTAACACTCTATGGAACACAATTTTATGTTAATAATGATTCTATTGTCTCATTTAAAAGTTTCATGTACCTCCCTCCAAATTAAGAATAATACAATGTGGGAACAACAAACAAATGATGAACAAATAAAGAAAGATAATAGTAATAAAAAATTCTTGCAATTGAATGATTAAATCTTAAAATTCTAAAGTAAGTTATTAGTTATATTGTTGATTTTTTAATTTTTTAAAAAAGAATAAAAAAGTTTTGCAAAGAAAATACAGAAAGTTATAATATGTTGAGAGTATTTTTGTAAACAAACAATATTCTTTTTAAAATACAACAATACATATTATTTTCAACACATCAAACCAAATATTGCATAAAAAATAATCTAAGCATTATTAATCCCAATATTATTAATCCCATCACTACTAATCTCAATATTACTAGTACACCCTATTTAGTACTATCTTATACACTCTACCAAACGATCCGTAAATGATTTATATTGTGATTTTAGTGTTACAAAGAGCAAGATAATGACCTTCCGTGAATGTCATTCTTTGCGAAGTTGGATTGGCAAAAATAGGGGAAGACTGTGCCTTTTTTGACATCAAAATTGGAAAATTCCATCAATTAGATTCATCAGAAAAGCTAGTTTTAGCTTGATAGCCACTATTAGGACGCTTTTTTTTTTTTTTTTTTTCTCACCTCACCCAGGGAAGTCCTATAAGATATTTTTGTTACTCTTCGAGTGATTCAAACCTCCAAACTATTTTGGTTAGTGGTGAAGGTGTTCTACGCAGAGGCAAACCTATTATTCGAAGATAACTGGACACCAATAAAAGCAAATGTAAGTTAACCGAAACAATGTCATGTAACACCGCTTTATTTAAAATTTTTATTAAATACTAATAGAATTGGTTTTCTAACACACACGTATATATAAAAAACAAAAAAGAAGGCATAAAGTGGGTGAAGTTTGCTTCATGGTCTACCGATTTGGATTTACTACCCCTATATACATTGGCATTAAATCTCTAAATGAAACCGAATACTTAAGCTACTCCATAGAGCAAACTTCACCCACTTATTGCCCCTCATAGGCAACATAAAATAGGTGAATCTCTAAAGTTTTATATTTATGGAATTTCGGATAAAAACTAGTGTTGAAGGAGGGGCAATTTTAATAATGGGATTATCAGATTTTTCATAATCAAAATTGTGAAAACACATGGGTGGTAGAGCACTTTTAGTGTGTAATTTTCAAGTTTAAAAATAGACTGTTTGCTAAATATATTTACACTGCATGTGCTCTATTAGTCTTGAGCCTTCATTAAGGCTTTTACATTCTGAAGAACGGCTCATACACTTTAAAGTACCTTCAATATTAATTGTGCAATCGAAGAATTCAAAAAAGCTATTTTCTACACTGATGTGATAATAAGGATAATTTTTCGCACTCTAAAGGCTCGTGTGCAGCAATGCACCTTCAAGAAAATTATGAAGATACCCTTAAATAGAGTCATCTCCACAAATGGCACATACTTGTAATCACATTTTAATTAGTTAAAATTACCTATATAATGACATGTTTATTGGTATTTACCAAAAATCCCAACTTTTAGCCTTTGATGATATATTAGATTATGCTAGATACATCCTACAGATACATGTAATAATTAAACTAATTCACATATTTTAAGGGATGTAACGACTAACTAGCATTAATATAGCAATTAACCTAACTAATTATAGTAAAAACTCAATAAAATCCCATGAGAAAAGGTAATTTGTTTGTTATTCATATTTTTAAACAAATTCTCTTTCATAATCAGTTTCCAAACTATTTGTACGACTATTTTCTTGTTTTTCTTGATTTTGTTATAACTTTCGCTACCAACTCTTCTGCCGTTCTAAATTCTTGAGTTACTCCGCTGTCGTTGGTGATTAATGACGGAGGTTATGGTGGAGTTTTCGACTGCATCGCCGGAGTCATCGGCGCCGAAGACTGGTCCATAACACCGAATTCCTTCAATTTCTATGCGATTGAGCCATTGAGCAAGGTATGAAAAGGTAGGGAATTGAGCATTCCTTCAATTTCTATGTGAAAAGATCGGACAAGAAAAGGTATGTATCTTGTTTAATGTATCAGAATTAGTTAATTATCTCTTGTTTAATAGATTATGTATCTAACATAAAATTGATTATTGTTTTACGTAACACTTTTGTAGTTATTTTAAGTTGGTCATTGGCCAAGATACATATTTTACCATGCATGATACATTTTTCATGTTCTTATATCTCTAGTAATCTAATTGTGTATAAATAAGTATCTCGTGATGTTTTAGTTTTAGTGATGTAAGCATACGAAAGATTATTCAGTGTATGTATCTCTCATTATTTTTTGTGCACGATGATGCAGTGTATGTATCTATCATTTTTTTTCATTATGTTAAAATACATCTTATTTTTGTAACAGATTATGAAGTTTTTTTTGTATGATTACAACTATGTCCTAAAATGTTGTTCAGAGGATTGTATATGGATATTTAACATCATGTCGGCGGGGGACTAACCTCTGTAAGTGGATATAGTCATATTAGTTGGAGACTATCTTACTAGAATCTCAAAAACTAATGTCTTGATCTTGTTGGATCCTTCAAACATGCACGCACCATTTTTAAAGAGTCTGAGAAACATAAATTGAACGTGATTTGGCTGAAAGGAGAAGAAAAAAATTATTTTTGCCTTTTACTTGTACTATATTATTTTCTATTTGTAGAGAGTTTATCTTATTTTTTGTTTTTAGGTTTTAGAAGTCCATCCTATTGTATATGCTCCAAATCCTCCTTGAAATTCAAGGAAGCATTATTCTGTTCTATAGCATGAAAAAACTCACTTAGAATTATAAGATGTCAAAACACTAGATGATTTCTATATTGATCCATTCAAGCTCTGGTGGATAGAGTTATCTGGTATCTGTGTTGTTGATAAATAGCAATTATCCCATGGAATATTCATGGTGCTTGCAAATTAGCTCGAATACTTTTTTCGAGTACTATTTTCTTTTGTAGAAACTTTTTGTTATTTTTCTTTTTAGTTTTTTCAAGTTCATCATATTGTATATTTCCCAATCTTCCTTTAAATTCAAAGAAGCATTGTTCCGTGCTATATCTTGAAAAGACTAAGGATCATAAGTTGTCTGAATCTGTAACTTTTTTTTTTCTATTCTACAAACTTTACTACAAAAGAATTTTAATTTCTAATGAATCTTAAGTTTTCCTGCTTAGCACTTTTCCAACATTTTTTTTTACCTCTTGAATATAGAACTTTTACAGAGTGATACTTGACAATTTACATAAGGTAGTCAAAGCAGAAGCCTATCCTTATCAACGTGCATTCAAAATTCTGAATCCGTTTTTGATCATCTTAGAAACGAAAGTAGTTTATTTTCTGAACAGAGTGAAAGTTCATATATAAAGATACTCAATAAATATGCATGAAGGTCATACCCATCAATTCAAATAGCATTTATGTCAGTAGAATATGTTAATAAAAAACTTGTACATTTCCCTCGACATATTCAATAAATCTTTAACTGCTTTCAATATAATAATTTGGTTGAATACAAAGTGTCATAGAGCTATAGATTCTTAGTGACATTAGTGGAAGTGGATGATACCTCATCATTACATATGGGGAAAACCTGCAAAGAAAAATATAAACAAGTATGAACATCCAGAAAATATATATAGGCAATAACAAAAAATACCTACATCTACAATAGCATAATAGCAAAGATACAAAATGCTTATATTGTATCTATTATTTTATAGAATATGTATCTTTGATATGAATAATTGAATCCAAAAAAAATAAAAAATAATAATGCGAGATACATATATCAACTCCTCATATACAATATGAATCTTTAAGCTTACTAACATATATCATTGGTATGATGATTTCACTAAAACTAAAAAACAAGAGTTACATATAAAACGTAAACAGATAACAAGAGATACAAGATATTGAAAAAAGTATCATGTATGTCTAAATATGTATCTAAGCCTAAAATTATCCAGATCTGAAATAACAAGAGATACATAAATCCACAAGAACACAAAACCAAAAATACAAAAGGCTTAAAATGTATTTGTTGTTTTATAAAATATGTATCTTTGATATAAATAATTGAATCGAAATAAAAAATAATGTGAGATACATACGAAACACCCTCGTACATAATATGTATCTTTAAACTTACTAGCATGTATTTTTGATATACTTATTTTACTAAAACTTAAAAAATAAGAGATACATATAAAAACATAAACAGAGAACAAGAGATACAAGAAATCGAAAAAAGTATCTTTAGCATCTAAATATGGATCTCGGCCTAAAATTTCCCAGATCTAAACATGCAAATACCTCCGAAAGCATATCTCTTCATTCTAAAAATCAACAGATTATCTAGAAAAACACAAAAAACAAAAGGGCATTCCCAATTCAACCAAAATTTCGTACAGATTCACCCAACAAAAAAAAAGAAACATAAACACAAAGCTACAATATCTTCCAAAATCGAAAATCCTAGAGCACAACTGAAAAAAAGAAGAAGTAATTCCCTTCTTTCTTTCTTTGTAAAATTCGCATCAAGCACCATATAATAAATTAAAGAACAACATGATAATTCTAAAAAAAGACATGATTTTGGTGAAATTTCCAAAGCACAAATCATGAAGTTTTCGGCTGCTCCGCCGGAGTCATAGGTGTCGGTGACTAGTCCATAACACCGAAAAATTACTTTGTAAAAAAAATTTCAAATTATTTTTTTTAGAAATAAAATTCTTAGCCACGATTATAAGAAATTGAAAAAGATTTTAGGGAAAAAATTTATCTTAATTCAAAAATTTGAATTAGAGGAAAAGATATGATTGAAACCGGCCCCTAAAATAATGGCATAGAATGAGAAGAAATCGTTCTTAATTTGGTAAAGTAAGGGGGTAGGATGAGGGGACTTTAACATGTATTTCAACTTTTAGTAAAAGTAGTAAATGTTGGGATATATATAATATTTTTAAAGTGGGGAGATTTTTAGTAGTTTAGAAACTTAAGTTGTTCTTTTAGGTAATTTTTCCTTTTAATTATCATCACATTCAAATAAATAAACACAAAATAATTTGTATGACAACTATGAAAAAAAACAATAATACTTATAAGGTGAAGAAGAGCAAACGAATAGATTGTTTAAGACAACTTAAAATAAATTAATATTATACAAGATGATTCTATGGAATACTTTCTATTATGTTCATATTCTATACGATAAAAAGAAATAATATTTATATACATCAAAAATTTGTGGGACTCTACAAGATTAATAATTTTTTTTTAGAGTTTTTGAAAGCTACTTTACCCTAAAACTATTTTGGAGACTAATCTACTCAACCCCTAAATTACACCTATTTAAAGGGTACCCTTTGAAGAAGCATCTCAAAAATTCCATAAACTTATGAAACAGTCATAGAGATCAAGATTCTCTTTTCTTAATAATCACATACTTCAAGAAGATATACAAAATCCTTCTTTCATGGGGATCAAATTCAAACCCTTTATAGATTCGAGAAATACACTACCGACGGCCCTTAAGTTACGAAAAACATTCAGAGAAAAGAATTAAGAGGACAAATAGACCTGTACCCATATTATTTATCCATAAAAATTCTTGTTTCTTCAAATTTTATTTGTGATTGCAATTTATTGTTTATCACATTAAAAGTTATTGCAAATAAATTGACACACCTAGTAGGATCAAATTTATTATTTCATTTATAATTTTTTTTATTTTCTCATATTTTATTTGTGATAATAATTCATTTTCTATCATATTAATTTATTTTTCAAAAAATAATAATATAAAAACATAATATTGAAAAAATAAATATGATAAAAATTAATACACAAATTTTAGAAGTAACTACAAAAAAAAAAAGAAAAAAAATTACCTTTAGAGATATACTTTTTGGTTTGAATAGGTGATTAACGTTTTAAATTCTCATATTTAAGTAATATTCTGAATTTTTATTTTTTATAGTGTATCAAATAAAGTTTGTAGGGTCTTTCTTAAGATGAAATGAAGATAAAGAACCATTTTCGAAGAAGACCCTCTACTTAAGGATGTCTCTGTAATTTTCTTAAAGGCGCATTGATGCATTTGAGCCTTAAGGGTGTGAAAAAGTTGTCCTTGTTATTTTTTTGGGTGTAGTAAAATCTGTATTTTACAACAAGAACTTCAAACATATGTTCAAGTTAATCATATGAACAATCAAATGAAGTTGTAACTCTGTATTCACAACTTTGAACTTCTACAATAAGTTCAACCCAACCTATGAACATCAACAAAATGAAGTTCAAACTATTTTCTGGAAAATAGAAAAACCACACGTTTAGAAAAAGATGAAGATAGAAGATTCAAGTCCACCGAATTTACGGTGTATCCTTAAGAAAATTATTCCCCTAAAGTACCCAAGGTTATGGAATATATCCTCCCAGGATAAAATGAATCACTTTGACAAAATAATGGTATCTCAAACTCCATTGAACTACGAACGCACTCAATGATAGTAAATCACACTAGAGTTTTTCAAGAAAGAGGAGTGTTTTTACTTTAAAATTTTATGTCTATATATAGAAAAATTCAGGTATTTATAGCCATCATGGTATTTCTTCATGAAGAGAAGCAATGGTTCAGAAAGGTGCACCCCTTCATAAAGGTGTAGCTCTTCGAAAAAGTCACCACCTATTGAAATGGTCATAACCATCCAAACAAAAACTATGTCTATTCAAATTGCATCCTTTCTCTTAGTGTCTTTTCGAAAAGAATACCTATTCATTTTCTATTCACACCTCTTAGAGACCTAACAATCTTCCACATGAATGGGAAATGACTATTTTACAAAATATTTATAGACAAGTGTGTGATTTATAAGCAAAGACTAGTTGCATATGGATAAGTAGATTTCCTTTTGAACTTTCTGTAGTTAACTTACATCGGATGCGCACGTCAATCGGTAGATGTGATATATTTGAATCATCGAGCTTTAATGTGCACCGAGACAACATAAGTCACACACCCAACCTTTTTGAATTTATGGTTCTCATGATTTTGTTTGTTTCAACCATGAACACAACCTCATTTCATGAGAGCTTAGAGAATAGACCTTTACCATTGTTCTCTTTGAAGTGGCTTCCACTTTATCCTCATATAGGTGATTTCTAAATGTTTAATTCTATAGATCAAACTATTTGGTCAAACCTGCCAAACTTAAAAATCATTAAAAAATTTTGAACCATAAGCCTTATCTTTGTTTTCTGAACATCATCTTCATAATGAGAATGGATTTAGTATATTGACAATGTTGAACCATCAGTTACAACTTTATTTTATCTCCTTGAACCTAGATCTTTAAATCTCCAGTCTGTTAGGTAGAGTTACTATCATGATAACTTGTCCTAGATCGTAAATCTATTTCCTTTGATGACTTCTCAACTCTTTCTCTAGATAGGCCTTTTGTAAGTGAATCCACTAAATTATCCTTTAACCTTACATAGTCAATTGTGATAATTTCACTAGAGTTTAGACATCAAACCTGCTAGTTGAGGGTTGATAAGGTTCTTTACCTACCAGTAGAGGGTACCACCATTCTCATTAGAGTACCTTCCGGATGAGGGTATCTCTTCAATTATTTTTACCCGTGGCACGGTACTGACACCCTTCCAACTGGGGTCACAGGTTAGATCCCAACTCAGTTATCTTATTTGGGGCATGTCGGTTAGATGATTACCTCCCATAATTTCGTTTTTATTCTGTAGAATAGAACTCATTTTAGTTATACAGAATCAAGAATGTCAGATACAGTCAATCAGTATTAGTAACTCAGTTATTAGTAACTTCAGATATCAGTTACTCAGTATCAGAACTCAGGACTTAGCTTCAGACAAGCTTAGTCATAGAATTTATTTATATGCATAGTAGTGCATACTCAGTATTTATAGCAGTATAATTTATCCATGTACTCTCATGTTCAGTTACTCTAAATTATTTAGTCAGTTATTGTTAACACATATGAACCCTTGCATTCATCCTTTCCTCATCTAGCATACCAGTTTATTCCACGTACTGATGCATACTCTTTCTTTGCGCTATGGTGTCTCATATCAAAGAAAGATTATTATTTTAGTAATATAATTTATCAGAATTTTAGATATTTTGAACCTTATCGCATTACAACCTCTTTTCCATATTTATTACAATATTATTATCCAGTGCTCATTGCAGATATCAGTCATGGGTTAGCTTGTGGTCCTTTAGGGTCGTAAGGACCGTGTACTTCCAGGGTACAGACTTGGGGCATTACAAATTTGGTATCATAGCCTAAGGTTCAACAGAGTCCTAGGGAGTCTGAAAGCCGCATCAAGTAGAGTTTTTTGCATGGGTGTGTAGCGCGTCACCCTTATGGACAAGAGGCTATGAGATATTTTAGGAAAATTTTTGCTTCTTTCAGTATTCATGTCGTCCGAGTGAGCATGAGCTCAAGTTAAACTCTTAGTCTAATACATTTCTGCCTTTCATTTACAGAATATGCCTCCCATAAAGACTAATAAAAGGAGAACCAAAAATCAGTCAGCACCTCAGCCCGTTCAGGCAGATCCCCTGGACGAGCATCTCTCATGTAGAATTCAGAGATGCATTCAATACTTTATCCAATTTAGTAGCAACTCAGAAAGAATGTACAACTGCTATTCAGGCCAACCCAGTGGCCAATACTGCTGCATCCAGGATTTGGGACTTTATCCAAATGAATCCTCCCTTCTTCTTAGGATCTAAGCCAGAAGAAGAAGCATAGGAGTTCCCCGATAAGGTTTAAAAAGTCACAAATATTATAGGAGTGACTTTCAGTGAGAGTGCTGAGTTATCTACCTATCATCTACAAGGTGTAGTTCATACGTGGTTTAAGTAGTGGAAGGTAGACAGGGGCACAGATGCAGAGCCCATAGAGTGGGAGGAGTTTGCTACTGCTTTCCTAGAAAGATTCTTTCCCTTAGAGCTAAGAGAAGCCAAGGTGTTAGAGTTCATCAATATCAGGAAAATAAGTATGAGTGTGAAAGAGTATTCCTTCAAGTTTACTCAGTTATCCAGGTATGCTCCCCATGTAGTAGCAAAAAGTAGGTCCAGAAAGAGCAAATTCATGTCTGGGGTATTGGATAGTGTGGTTAAAGAGTGCAGAACTACGATGTTGATTAAGGAGATAGAAATATCCAAGCCCATGGTCCATGCTCAGAAAATAGAAGAGGCTAAGAATAGAGAGAGAAAGAGAGACAGAGCAAGAGAGCTAAAACAAGTAGCTTTAATTTAATCAGCCTAAGCTAGAGAGTGGTAATCATTTCCAATTTCACTCAAAATCTTTAGTTCTAGCTCTGTCCTCAGCCAGTGCTTCAGTCCCCAAGTTCAAAAATGGTAACAAAGATAGGGCGTCAAGATCTAAATCTCAAGGTAGTGTCAGCAGTACTCGAACAAATTCTCTTTGTCAGATATATGGCAGAAACCATCAGGGTGTCCACAACTCTGGTAGTGATTTTTATTTTGGGTGTGGCAAGCCAAGCCACAGAGTAAGAAATTGTCCTCAGTCAGGTTCTTAGGGTTAGTATAATCATCCTTCAGCTCAGTCAGGTCACCCGAATCAGCAGGGTGCCACTTTCAGTGCCACCAGTGGGCAATGCCCAAATAGGTTTTATGCACTTCAGTCTAGACGAGATTAGGAAAATTCTCCTGATATGGTCACTGGTACATTACAGATCTTCTATTTACATGTTTATGCCTTGCTAGATCCAGGAGCTTTTTTATCTTTCGTAACTCTTTATATAGTTGTTAACTTTAGAGTCAGTCTAGAAACCCTAGCAGAACCTTTCTCCATTTCTACCTCAGTGGGTAAATCTATCATATTTCGATGGGTGTACCGGAACTATCCGGTTATGATTTCTCAGAAAGTTACTTCAGCAGACCTTGTAAAGCTAGAGATGGCAGATTTTGACGTCATTCTCGGCATAGATTGGCTTCATCTATACTATGCCTCAGTTGATTGCAGAAATAGTATAGGTCATTTTCAGTTTCTAAATGAACCAATCCTTAAATCGAGGGGTAGTACCATAATTCTTAAGGGTCAGTTGATTTCATACCTTAGAGATAGGAAAATGATATCTAAGGGATATGTCAACCATCTTGTGCGAGTCAAAGAATCTAGTTCAGAGACTCCTAGTATTGAGTCAGTTCCAGTGGTAATGAATTCTCAAATGTGTTTATCGAAGATCTTTCTGGATTTTCTCCAATTAGGGAAATAGACTTTGGAATAGACCTTCTTCCAGATACTCAACCCATATCTATTTCACCATTCAAAATGGATCCAATAGAACTCAGACAGCTAAAGGAACATTAAAGGACCTTTTAGATAAAGGGTTCATCAAACCCAATGTTTCTTCGTGGGGTGCACCAGTCTTATTCATGTGTAAGAAAGATAGTTCTCTCAGAATGTGTATAGACTACCGTCAGTTGAACAAAGTCACAGTCAAGAATAAATATCCACTTTCTAGAATTAATGACTTGTTCGACCAACTTTAGTTTTCTAGTTACTTTTCAATGATAAGACCTCAGATCAGGCTATCACCAGCTCAGAGTTAGAGAATGTGACATTTTGAAAATTGCTTTCAGAACCTGGTATGGTCACTTCGAGTTTCTAGTTATGTCCTTTGGTATTACAAATGCCCTAGTAACTTTTATGGACTTGATGAACCGTGTGTTTAAGCAGTACTTGGACATGTTCATCATAGTCTTCATCGATGACATTCTTGTCTATTTTTGTAGAAAGAATAATCACGCAGATCACCTCAGAATCAACTTCAGACTCTTAGAACTTATCAGTTTTGTACCAAATTCATTAAGTGCAAATTTTGTCTAAGGTCAGTAGTATTCCTTGGTCATATTATTTACGATGATGGCATTAGAGTTGATCCTAAAAAGATTGAGGTGGTGAGAAATGGTCCTAGACCCATCGCTCCATCAGATATTCAAAGTTTCTTGGGTTTAGATGGCTATTACCATCGGTTTGTTAAAGGGTTTTCATCTATTTCATCCCCCATGCCCACATTGACTCAGAAGAAAGTTCAATTTCAGTGGTCAGATTCCTGCGAGAAGAGTTTTTAGGATTTGAAGACTCAACTTACCTTAGCCCAGTCTTGACTCTACTAGTTGGTTCAAATAGGTTTATTCTATACTGTGATGCATCCAGGGTAGGTTTATGATGTGTCCTCATACAGAGACGTAAGTTCATAGCGTATGCGTATAGATATCTTAATACCCATGAGAAGAATTACCCGACTCATGATCTCGAGTTAGAAGTTATAGTGTTTTCCTTACAAATTTGGAGGCATTACTTGTATGGGGTGCATGTTGATATGTTCACAGGTCACAAAAGCCTTCAGTATATGTCCTCTCAAAAAGATTTAAATTTACGTCAGAGGAGGTCGTTAGAGTTATTAAAAGATTATGATATGAGTGTTCTATATCACTCTAAGAAGACTAATATAGTGGTTGATGCTCTCACTAGGTTATCTATGGGTAGTGTTGCTTATGTTAAGGATGGGAAGAAGAAATTAGTTCAGGAAGTTCATCAGCTTGCCCGACTAGGTGTCCACTTAGTCGATTCAGTAGAGGGAAGTGTATGGGTGCAGAGTAGCTCAAAATCATCTCTAATTTCTGAGGTGAAGGAAAAATAGGATAGAGATCCCAGTCTAGTTAAGTTGAAAGAATCAGTCAAAGATAAAAAAAGTGGATGTTTTCTCCCAAGAGGAGATGGTGTGCTGCATTGTCAGGGTTGGCTATGTGTGCCTGGTGTAGATGACTTGAGGCAATGAATTCTTACAGAAGCACATGGTCCGCCTTACTCAATTCGTCCAGGGGCCACTAAGATATACCGCGATTTATGGCAAATCTATTGGTGGAGTGGGATGAAAAGGGATATTGCATAGTTTGTAGCTAAGTGCTCTACGTGTCAGCAGGTTAAGATTAAGCACCAGAAACCTTGTAGGTCTATGCAAGAGTTCAGTATTCCCATATGGTAATGGAAAGAAGTGAATATGGACTTTATCATGAGTTTGCCTCATACTCGTCATCAGCATGATTCTATTTGGGATATCATAGACAAGATGACTAAATCAGCTCATTTCTTGCCAGTTCATACTTTCTATTTAGCCGAGGACTACGCCAAACTCTATATCAGAGAGTTGGTCAAGTTATATACAGTCCCAGTATCTATCATCTCAGATAGAGATACCTAGTTTACCTTTTATTTTTGGAAAGCATTCCAAAAGGGTCTTGGTACCCGAATTTACCTCAGTTAAGCCTTCCACCACCAAACAGATGGTCAAGTAGAAAGGACCATTAAGACACTAAAAGATATGCTAAGAGACTGCATTGTCAATTTTAAGGTAGTTGAATACTTGGCTTTGATCGAATTCGCATACAATAACAACTATCATTCCAGTATTCAGATGGCCCTATTTGAGGCTCTCTATGGTAGGAGATGTAGATCTTTGATTAGTTGGTTTGAGGTAGGTGAGACCACAGTAGTTGGGCCTGACTTAGTGTTTGATGCCTTAGAGAAGGTTCAGCTGATCAGAGAAAGGCTTAGAGCTATCCAGAGCTGATAGAAATCATATGCAGATGTGAGGAGAAAGGATCTCAATTTTAAGATTGGTGATTTAGTGTTCTTGAAAGTCTCTCCCATGAACGGAGTAAATAGGTTTGGCCAGAAGGGAAAGCTCAGTCCCTGATAATCGGTCCTTATAGAATTCTCAGTTATTTCAGAAAGGTAGCTTATGAGCTCGAGGTGCTTTCAGATCTAGCTTCAGTACACCCAGTATTCCATGTCTTCTTGATAAAGAAATTCATTAGTGACCCAAAAGTCATATTTCCCTTAAAGGACGTAAATATTCAGAATAATCTCTCTTTCAAAGAGGTTTCTGTCTAGATCCTCGATCGTCAGATTCACGGAGTGAGGAACAAAAAAGTTTCCTTGGTCAAAGTTCTTTGGCATAATCAATACATTGAGGGGGATACTTGGGAAGCAGAAGTAGATATACAGACCAAATATCCTCTCCTCTTCTCCGCAAACTCAGATTCAGCTTAAGGTAACAGTCTTCCTTAGCTTTACTCAGTTCCATAGTTAGTTACAGTTATAATCTTAGTATCAGTTACTATTGCATATTCAGTCCTACATTTCATGTACTCATGTATCAGATATGCATGTTTAGTATGAAAATTCATCTTATCAGTAACTTCAGTTGTGTATTCAATACATCAGATATGCATGTTCAGTATTAGAACTCAGCTTGTTAGTCGTTCAGTTATTTAGTCATGTTTCAGTGTGCGTGTTTAGCGTGTAAGCTCAGTCTATCAGTGTTTCTTAGCTTAGTTAGTCTGATTCGAGGATGAATGTTCCCAAGGGGGAGATATTGTAATACCCCATATTTCTCTAACTTAAATTAATCCTCAGTATATGGGTCACCCTATATAAAATTTTCAAAATACTTAGTATTTTTAAGGCTTTCACTGCCTTCGCTAAAGGGAGTTCTTTAGATCCTATCAATGCATAGGAAATTCAGTTAGCTTTTCAACGATATAAAGTTTGCCCAAATCTGATACCCGGGTGAAGAGTTAGAGCCATTTTAGTAAAATAGTGTGCTAATTTGTCAATCAGTGCATCGCGGAGCATGACCAAATGGGAATTGTCCAATCCAATGAGCCTCTGCGATGATGGTGCATTATTCCAAGGATCATATTCATAATTGTCCACTTTCAAGTAAAGCTACTTAATGTCACCGCATCGCGGTGAACTTCCAGGTCGCATCCAATATTGCAATGCGATTCCACCACATCACGCCACCAGCCATGTTCCCAATTGTTAGTTTCTAGTGGCCCGATGCAATCATGGTGCATCGCGCTAGGTGCCCAAATTGGGTTTTTCAGTTTTGAATTTTCAAGTCATTCTAGGGGTATTTGGGTTTTTTTTCACAGCCTAATCTATCCTAAACATGAAATCTAACCCTAAAAGAGCACTAATTGCTCATTATTTCTTTATTTCTCAAGATAAAAAATCATTCTCTCCCAAATAGCAAAACCCTAACTCCAAAAAATCAAGGTCAATCTCAAGAATTTCTCCAAGAACCCCAAGAAATAACAATCCAAGGTATGTTAGGTGTTCATTCATGAGTTTGTTTCACCCATGAAGTCCAAGAATCCTTTTTAAAATACAAAGATAATGTATTTATGTATTTCCATGATTGAATTGAATTAAATTCATGTTTATGTTATTGTTGGGTTTTAATCCATGATTTAAATTACAAGTTCCAAGAATTGATCTTAGCATGTGTTGATTTACATGATATTCATGATAAACCCTTCAATTTGTAAGTTAATTGTTGAAATCATATCAACCCTAAGTGTTTATGATTTAATGATTCAATTATACCTCCCATGTGTTTGGTAAATTATCTATGAGAATGAAATAATACCATTACAACATGCTAACATGTCTTCCCCATCCATGTACAAGTTAATGCATTACAAATGTTTGATGAAATGCCTCTATGTATGACTTATGACCAAGTGAACATTGTTATGTTATTCAAGGTTATGCTATGCCTTTATTTTCATGTTATTGAGTCCTAGGGGTAGTTAATACCCAATAATCTAGCTGTTTACCTAGAGCCAGTGTCAGTTACAGAATGGTATCAGTCATGTCCCAATAAGTAGAATCTAGTCAGTTACAGAACCTAGGAAAACTCAGTAAACTCAGTATCAATCAAGTTCAGTTCTGTATACTCAGTTCAGATTCTTTCAACTGGGAGTAGGATTCTGCACCGAGTGAACCCAAGGATGGGGGCTCACCTGCCAGTAGAGGGTGTGATCCTTAGAAGCAATCCCTGCATTTCAGAACTACGTAACTAGCGTAGGTTGAGACATCAAACCTGCCAGTTGAGTGTTGATGAGGTGCTTTACCTTCCAGTAGAGGGTACCACCATTCTCATTAGGGTACCTGCCAGATGAGGGTATCTCTTCAGTTGTCTTTACCCGTGGCACGGTACTGACACCCTTCTAATTGGGGTCATAGGTTGGACCCCAACTCAGTTATCTTATTTGGGGTATGTTAGTTAGATGATTACCTCCCACAGTTTCAGTCTTCAAAATAAAACTCAGTTCAGTTCTACAAATACAATCAATTAGTATCAGTAACTCAGTTATTAGTAACTTCATATATCAGTTACTCAGAATTAGAACTCAGGACTTTGCTTTAGACAAGCTCAGTCATAGTATTTATTTATATGCATAGTAGTGCATACTCAGTATTTACAGCAGTATCAGTTATCCATATACTTTCATGTTCAGTTACTCTATATCATTTAGTCAGTTATTATTCATGCATATGAGCCCTTGCATTCAACCTTACCTCATCTATCATATTAGTACATTCCACGTATTGACTCATACTATTTCTTCGCGCTGTGATGTCTCATATCATAGGTTCAGACGCTCAGGTTCCCGACCACGTATAGACAGATTCAGATTCAGCCAGTAGTGTTAGAGTTAGTAGTGAGTCCTCGTCTATCGAGAATATATTTTTATTTAGTATTTCAGTAGTTAGAGTTAGTTGGGGGATTATCCCATCAACTCCACTTTCACACAGTTCAATTAGAGGCTTTTTAGACTAGACTTTCTAACAGTATTCAGTTTTGCAGATTATTATTTCAGCAATATATTTTATCAGTATTTCAAATTTTTTGATCCTTATGGAATTATAGCTTATTTTCTATATTTATTACATTATTATTATTATCCAGTTCTTACAACAAATATCAGTCATGGGTTAGCTTGTGGCCCTTCAGGGTTGTAAGCACCGTGTAGTGTTTGGGGTACAGAATCGGGGCGTTACATTTTTTATATGTACGATGGATGGCTGAACGAATTATACTAGCATCTCTAAACTATCAATTTTAGGATAGGTAGACCTTTGGTTTGGGTTTCGATGTACCCGAGCTCATTTTGACCTATTGATCAAAAAGTTAGAAAAATTAAAAATATGGGTGTGGGACCCACATTTGATCGAAACGACCTCGAATAGAAAATCTGAATTTTCCAGTAGATCTAATATATTGAATTTAAGGTGTTAGCATGTTTGGTATGATTTTATGGCTTTTAAATCTCATTTTGATCCTTGGTTTGAAAAATTGTGAATTCAAATTTCGGGGGTCAACTTTATGAAAGTGATTTTTTTGAAAATCTAACTTCGCCAATATGTCCATAACATTGAATATATTATGGTTACATAGTTTATTTACATATATTAGACTCCGAACGAATTTTGAACACCCTATCGAAGTCTGAATTAGACTTAAAATAAAGAAAAAACTGTAGCTTTTTCTTTATATTAGTGGTGCAGATTTTTGCTGCACAACTAAATCAGTTTTGGACCAATTTTTTCATCTTGCCTCTTGAGAATTAAACCTTAAAATAGGGTGGGAGCTTAAAAGTGAAGCTTGTGGGAGCCAGATTAACATCTATTTCTTGGTTTTATTACGGATTTAAGATAAGAATTTACCCTTTTCTTAGTAATTTCTTAATTAATTTTCAAAATTTCAAAAATCTTAGGGCTTGATTTTAAATCCCATTTTCACTCATTTTCACTTGAATAACGTTTTTTTATCTTATAATTACTAGTTTTTCATCAATTTAACCTTCAAAACAACTCTGATTCTTCATTTTAAATTGGATTTGAAAGATTTTACCTGGTAAAGCTCAAAAATGTTTTTTATTTAATTTGAACCTCATTTTTTTTACTCGATTTGACTTGTTTTTTCAGCTTTAGGTTCCTAAAAATATGGGAAACACTTTTTTGAAGTAAATTTCTAATTTTGCCCTTCTTTTTCCCATTCCGTGAGTCTATTTTGATCTCGTACAAAAGTAGTTAATATGGGTGCCATTGGTTTTATTTTGAAACATAAATTTCACATTTTATGTTTTTAGTAGAGTTTGAGATTGTTTGTGAACAGTAAAATCATGGGTTCAGACTAGGTTGGGTAGTAAATGATGATACTAAATGCATGTTAAGGCTAGGAACTAATCATAAAAAATGTCTATATATGTATTGTGCCCGTGTGGGAGTCTACATGTGATGTAATTGTTGAAATTGATATATTATATGATATGTGTGATCGTGTGGGGTTCTATGTGACATTGATAGCCTTGAATACATGTGAATAACTGTATTGTGTTATTTAAATGCCCAATGTGATTTCATTGGTATATTGTGATATATCCATACTTATTGGTATATGAGATATGTGGAAATTCATGGATGAAATAAAAGTAATAAATGGATATTGGTTCCCGTAGGTGTAGAATTGTAACATTGTGGTTGGTTGTGGAAATACATCATGTGGATTGGGCGTGAAAATACATCTCATGGATTGGTTGTGATAATACTCATTTTGAATGGTTGTGAACATTGCATCATAATTCCTATGTCATCATACGCATCATTTCACTTATTCATTTTACTGCTTTGTATATATTTGTTGTCATGTATGTGTACTTGATTTATATCTTATGTTATGTATGTTCTTTGAAAATACTAGAAACACTGGAATTTTGGATATTGGTATCGAATATTAAATTTTATGGACCATCTCCGAAGGATCATATTGGAGAAGAGTTGCAGATATTAGTGATCTTGAGGCTGTGTACCAAACTTGAGGATGTGTGCCAAATTTAAGGTTGTGTGCCAAACTTGAGGTTGTATTCTAATACCATGTATTATCATTATCATTATCATCATCATCATATACATTGCACCCACTTATTGTGTTTATGTTGTGTTTGAATTATCATATTGACTTGTCATCTGCCTATTTGTTCTATATTTTGACTTGTTAATATCTAATTGTTCTATCTTTCTTTAATTTTACTTGATGATCTTGATTATATATGTCCCTCTTTTGTTCTACCCGTATGTGATATTATGTATATTTGTATCCCTATCTTGTGTGTTATTGTATTATATATGGATATTATAGAACTCTTAGTGCAAACGGTGTGGGCTACCATTATGGGACATTATCTGATTACAGGTGACGTGCCCTTAGTGTATATTTTGTATGCTTTATTTACTATTTTGCTTGGTCGGCCTATGATACCTACTGTGTACAAGTAGACCGTACTCATGCCTACTGCACCCTTTCGGTATAGGTCCTAGCTCGAGTGTGCCTCAGCTTGCTTGACTTGGTTGATTATTAGAGCTTTAAGGTAGTGTTTGGACATTTCTATGTCTGAAGTTCACCTCTATCTTTCTATAGTAGTTATGTCTTTATTAGTCTTCGGAGATAGATATTATTCCTTTATGGTTATTTTTCTAGTGTATTTGATTCCTAGATTGTATTAGAAGTTCTTACACTATTGACACTTGGTTTTAGGCATAATTAATATTTTGAATAAGTTCTTTCCGCATTGTTATGATTACTTATATGGTTCGGCTTCATTCTAGAAGCCTTACTTGTGATATTTCTGTATTTTTCTCTTTTGTATCAATTTGGGTGATAGGCTTACTTGTCAAGGTACACCGCGATAAGTGCCATCATGACCCTTAATTTTGGGTCATGACAAATTTATATTAGAGCAGTCAGGTTTCATTGGTCTCAATGGTGTAAGTATGGAATGTCTAATAGAGTCTCCCTAATCGGAACATAGACATCCATATCTATCTTTGAGAGGCTATAGGACATCTTTAGGAAAATTCCCTTATTTTATTCTTTATCGTGCAAAGTTCTTTCATACCTTCTATTCTGAGTTATGTTTCACTTTTTCTGTGCAAATTGTATGGCTTATACTACTATCAGTTGAGAGATACTATGAGAGATTAATAGATATTATTTGTCGGTTGTAGGCCTATTGATGCTCCTGAGTTATCATGGGATCAGTTTGCTGATGCCTTTCTGGAGAGATTCGTGTCTTATTATTTAAGGGATCAGATGCGGGATGAGTCAGATTATTTAGAGAAAGGCTCTATGATAGTTGCTGAGTATAAGGCATGTTTTTCTGTCTTGTCTAGATATTCCTATAATAGTATTTCTATCGAGTCTGAAAAGACTCAAAAGTTTGTGAAAGGTTTGGATGTCTCCCTTTAGATGGCTATGTATCAGATGGTTGTGTTTGGGGCTTCTTTTCAGAGTATTATGGATCATGTTAAGGTGACAGAGGATATTCCTCGGGTATCTTAGGGAGGCGCCAAGAGGGTGCACCATTTTGGTAAGTTCAGAGGTTAGACTCCATGAGGAAGAGATTTTAGAGGTTCGCATGGGTCTTTTAGTTTGAGGGTCTATCAGAAATAGCCTCTCTACTTCACCAGAGGTAGTGGTATAGACTGCGTACACTCTACCCTTCCCAGACCCCACTAGATGGGAATATACTAATATGTTGTTATTGTTGTGGGTCTTCTTGTTTAGTAGTGTAGGGTGGACGTCAGGGTAAGTTTTGATCTTTCTATGTATGTGATTAGACTTTCCTCGCCGTGTGTTTAGAGCTACTCCTATTTTAGCTATAAAAGGTAGTGGTGTTACCAAAGGTGTGAAGGGCAGAGGTAGTAGAGCTTGTGGGGTGGTCGTATGGACACTTAAGAAGTTGGTGGTTGTGGTTAGTGTTATGCTATACCAGCTATACCTGAGGTAGAGGCTTTTGATGCTGTGATTATAGGTACCATCCCTGTCTATTTCAAACCTGCATCTGTATTATTTGATTTTGAATTGACTTTCTCCTATGCATATGTGTATTTTGCTTCGAGTTTTGATTTTGTTAATGAGCCTCTTGCCATACCAATTTGTGTATCTACCCCGACAGGTGATTCTTTAGTGGTGGATTGGGTGTATCAATCTTATGTTGTGACTTTTGCTGGGCGTAAGACTTTAGTAGATTTACTTGTATTAGATATGATCGATTTTGATGTTATTTTAGGCATGGATTGGTTGACTCCTTATCATGCTATCTTAGATTATTTTGCTAAGTCTGTGACTTTAGACTCACCGAGTGTGATAAGGTATCTTGGAAGGGTGTACTTCATTTGGGTCTTAAGTGGGTCATATCTTATGTTCAAGCTCGTAAATTGGTTGAGAGAGAATATTTATCTTACTTGGCCCATATTTGTGACACTAGTGTTATTTTGCCTCTTTTCTTGGATTCTGTCCGTGTTGTCCATGAGTTTATAGATGTATTTCCTATAGACTTGCCTTGTATATCTATAGATTGAGATATTGATTTCAGTATTGATATTGAGCCGGGCACCAAGACCATTTCAATTCTTCCTTAAGGATGGCCCTAACATAGTTGAAAGAATTGAAGGATCAGTTGTAGGAGTTATTGGATAAGAGTTTTATCTGACCTAGTATTTCACCTTGGGATGCGCCTGTTTTATTTGTGAAGAAAAATAATGGGTTATGTATTGATTATCGATAGTTGAATAAGGTCACAATTAAGAATAAGTATCATTTTCTTCTCATTGATGATTTGTTTGATTAGCTTTAGGGTGCTGTAGTGTTTTTGAAGATTGATTTGAGTTTTGGTTATCACTAATTGAGGATTAGAGCTTCAGATATTTTGAAGACAATTTTTCAGACTCGATATGATCATTATGAGTTCCTGGTCATGTCTTTTGGGTTGACCAATGCCCCTTTTGCATTCATGGAGTTGTAAAATTGGGTGTTTCAACCGTATCTTGACTCATTTATTTTTATATTTATAGATGATATCTTGGTTTATTAGAGCATTTACGGATTATGCTTTAGAGATTGAGGGATAAGAAGTTGTATGCAAAGTTCTCTAAGTGCAAGTTTTAGTTGGAGTCTGTTTCTTTCTTGGATCATGTGGTGCCAAAGGTAGGTATTATGGTTGATCCAGCCAAGGTTGCAGCGGTTCGTAATTGAGCTATACCTACTTCGCCCATCGATATTCAGAGTTTGTTATCTTGTCGGGGTATTATTGATGTTTTGTTGATGGTTTGTCTTCTATAGCGGTTCCGTTGACCAAGTTAACCCAAAAGAAGATTTCTTCTCTATGGTCCAATGCTTGTGAGTTGAGTTTTTAAAAGCTCAAGGATTTTTTTGACTTTAGCTCCTATCTTGACTTTGCCCAAGGAGGGCGTAGGTTTTACTGTCTTTTGTAATAATTCAAGTGTTGGGTTAGGTGTTGTGTTTATGAAGGAGGGTAAGGTAATTGCTTATGTGTCTCGTCAGTTGAAGCCTCATGAGAGGAATTATCCTACCCATGATTCAGAGTGGTACGCAGTTGTGTTTGCCTTGAAGTTGTGGAGGCACCACTTGTATAGAGTTTCTTATGAGACCTTCTCAGATCACCATAGCCTTCAGTACTTCTTTACCCAACTAGATATTCATATGAGGCAGCGCCGTTGGCTTGATTTGCTTAAGGATTATGACTTAACCATTCTCTACCATCCGAGCAAGACTAATGTGGTTGCGGATGCCTTGAGCCAAAAGTCAACTAGCATGGGTAGCCTGGCGCATCTTTTGACCAGGAGAGGACTTTGGCCTTAGAGGTTCAGTCTTTAGCTAACCAGATAGTTAGGCTTGATATTTCAACACCGGAGCGTATTTTGGTATTTGTGGATGCTAGATCTTCTTTGATGGAGAAAGTTTGAGCTCATTAGTTTGACGATGTTGGATTGAGGTTGATTCAAGATAAGATATTGAGTGGGAAGGGTAAGGAAGCCTCACTTAATTCAAATGGATTTTTAAGGATCAGGGGCTAAGTTTGTGTGTCGAGAGTGGTGATTGGATTAGGTTTATCTTGGAAGAGGCCCATTGTTTCAGATATTTTATCCATCTATGTTTGAATAAGATGTATCGTGATTTGAGACAACACTATTGGTGGGGTGGTATGAGGTGAGATATATCGGATTTTTTGGCTTATTGCCTATGTTGTCAACTGGTGAAGGCCGAGCATATGAGACCTGGTGTATTGCTTCAGAGGTTACCCATTCCCAAGTGGAAGTGGGAATGGATCACCATGGACTTTGTGACTAGTTCATCTCATACATCTTATGGTTCTGACAGTGCTTGGGTCGTTGTGGATCGATTGACCAAGTCAGCTTATTTTATTCCGGTTTGAGTCTCATTCAGTGCATAGAGGTTAGCCCCTATCTTTATTTGTGAGATTGTGCGTCTGTATGGTGTGCTGATTTTTACTTTTTCAGATCAAGGTTTTGTGTTCACATCTTACTTTTGGAAGACTTTTCAGGATGAGTTGGGTGCTCGGGTTGATCTTAGAATAGAATTTCACCTTAGATTGATGGACAGTTAGACCAGACTATCCAGGTTTTGGAGTATGCTCCGCACGTATGATGGATTTTGGTGGCCAGTAGGAGAAATATTTGGGTTTAAGAGAGTTTGCATATAATAATAGCTACCATTTCGGTATTGATATAGCTTCTTTTGAAGCTTCATATGGTAGGCATTGTTGCTCCCCAATGGATTGGTTTGATATTTCAGAGATGAGACCTCGAGGTGCGAACTTGCTCTGTGTGTCTTTAAATAGAGTTCGGGTAATTCAGGATAGACTTAGAGCAACTCAGAGTAGACAGAAATGCTATACTGATTGTAGACTTCATGCCTTGAGATTTGACATTGGAGATCGTGTTTTACTTTGAGTTTTACCCATGAAGGGTTTGATGAGGATTGGGAAGAGGGGCAAGCTTAGCCCCAGTCATATTGCTCCATTTGAGATTCTTCGGACTATTGGTGATGTGGCTTAAAAGTTGGCTTTGTCCCCTGATCTATCAATTATTTATCTAATTTTTCATGTTTCTATGCTTCATTGCTATATTCCTGATGAGTCTCATGTCATTCATTGGGAGTCGGTTCAGTTAGATGAGCGATTGTCCTTTATTGAGGAGCCAGTTTCCATTTTGGCTAGGGATGTTAGGTGGTTGCGCTCTGGAGTTATCTTTGTGTTTAAGGTTCAGTGGTGACATCGACCTATAGATAAAGCTTCTTGAGAGGTCGAGTCTAATATGCATAGTTCTTATTCTCAGCTCTTCTTTGATTCAGGTATTTCTTTGTCTTAGTTCGAGGACGAACTAGATTTTTAGTGGTAGATGATGTAACGATCTAAAAATTTGATGAAATATGTGAAATTTGTGATTTTGTGTGATTCGACTGTTTTATCCCTCCCCGTAGTTGCATTTTGGTATTTCTGGGGTGTGGAAGTGATTGACATAATTTTCGATGTATTTTGGTATCATTTATGCGATATTGTGGTTTTTTATGGCTTCGAGAGCCTTATTTTAGAGTTATGGTGATATATCTTAATCTGTGCAATGGATGACCGAATGGACTGTACCAGCAGTTCTGGAATATCAATTTTAGGCTAGGTAGTCCTTTGGTTCGAGTCCCGATGCATCCGAGCTCATTTCAACCTATTGATAGGAAAGTTGAAAAAATTGAAAATATGAGTGTGGGACCCATATTTGATCTAAACGACCTCGAATGGAATATCCGACTTTGCTAGAAGATCTGAAATATCAAATTTAGGGTGTTGGCATGTTTGGTATGATTTTATGGCTTTTAAATCTCATTTTAACCCTCTTTAGAAAATTGTGATTTCGGGCATGGGGGTCAATTTTATGAAAGTGAGGTTTTTTCAAAAAACTTACTTCGCCAATGCGTCCAAAACGTCGAATTTAGTATCGTTGCATAGTTCATTTGCATATATTGGAGTCCGAACGGATCCCGAACACCCATCAAAGTCCGAATTGGACTTAAAATAAAGAAAAAATTGTAGTTTTTTCTTTATATTGCTGTTGCAGATTTTTGCTTCACCATTAAATCAGTTTTGGACCCATCTTTTTTCACATTTTTCATCTTTCCTATTGAGAATTAAACCCTAAAATACTATGGAAGATTAAAAGTGAAGCTTGTGGGAGCTTGGGAAGCTAGATTAACATCTATTTCTTGGTTTTATTATGGATTTAAGGTAAGAATTCACCCTTTTCTTAGTAATTTCTTAATTAATTTCTCAAAACCCCAAAAATCATAGGGCTTGATTTTAAACACCATTTTCACTCATTTTCACTTGAATAATGTCTTTATCTTACAATTACTAGTTTTTCATCAATTTAACCTTCAAAACAACTCCAATTATTGATTTTAACCCGGATTTCAAAGATTTTACCCGGTGAAGCTCAAAAATATTTTCTCTTCGATTTGAACCACGTGTTTGACTCGATTTGACTTGAGTTTTCAATTGTAGGTTCCTAAAAATGTGAGGAACACATTTTTGAAGTACAATTCTAATTTTTCCCTTCTTTTTTTAAAACCCATTTCGGGGGGCCGTTTTGACCCCGAACCAAAAGTAGTCAATATGGGTGTCTTTGATTTTGTTTTGACGTGTAGATTTCATATTTGAAGGAATTACATTAGTTACTTGTCCACCATGCATTTATTTAGATATTTTGTCAAACATTTGAGAGACATAAACTTGTACATGAATGGGACCACATGACAACATATCATGAATTCACTACTCAATTTACATTGGCATTTTATCAAACAGTTGGGGAGAATAATTAATGTACAAAGAAATCATCAAGATATAAACATCATGGCTATAACATTCAACTTGAAAATTCAAGGGTTTAACATGAGGATCACATGATTCTATTTACTTGCTAATTAATTCACTTGAAACTTGTATAAATCTTGATTGAAAATCATACAATAATACATACATGAACACAATCCAATTTAACTATGTAAATCATGAAATTAATAAACTTGTAGTTTTAAAAAGATTTCTTGAACTCCAAGGGTAGATTAAAACCCAAGGACGAACACCTAACATACCTTGATTGTTGATTTCTTAAGAGTTGTAGTGAATTCTTGGGACTTGAATCTCGAGCTTGATGAACTAGGTTTTGTTCTTGAGAGGATTTTGAGAATAAAGAATGAATTTTTGCCCCTTTTGGGGCTTAATCTCGTATTTTAGCTGAATTGGGTGAGGGAAAAAGAACCTAATTTCCCTTGGAAAGTCGGATTTTTAATGAGCAAAATTGTGCAGTTATGCGATACCCGACCTGCCGCATCAATAAGATCAACATAATGGCCAACGCGATACATCATGATCGCATTGGCTCACTGGAAATTGCACTGAAGGATTTGCCCAGTGACGTAGCAACCGACGCACTGTATTGATGGGGTCAATGCTATGGCTGATGCGTCGGTCGAGATCGCATCGACTCACTATTTTGGACATCCAATTAAGCTTCTAATGACGTTCAAAAAATCCAAAACTCACCCAGGTGACCTATTGACACCCCTAATCATGAATCGACTTAAAAATCAACATTTTAAGGTCTTAAGGATCGAAAATAAAATAATCCTATTATGAAGGTTAAAACGATTCTAAGTCTTAACACTTAACTAAATTTTTTCTAAGTCTGGGACCCCTTTTGGCATGCTATAAAGGACCGAAATGACTAGGATTTGTGGGGTCTTATGATATCTTCCCCTTAGGAACAATTGTCCTCGAATTAGATTGACTGAACTGAGAATACTGATAGATTAAGTTTACATGCCGAACATGCACCACTGAAACATGATTACAAGACTGAAACTACTGATAAACTAAGTTTTTATACTGAACATGCATAGCTGAAGCATGATTACATGGCTGAACTGATTTATGGATGCATGACTATTATGAGGATGATGTGCAGCGGTAATTGATACCATGTTTGTAAAGGTAATCTGAGCATGGAACTGAGTAAATCTAAGGAAGACTGTTATCTCAAGCTGAGCCTGAGTTTGCATAGAAGAGGTGAGGATACTTGGTTCGTATATCTACTTCTTTTTCCTAAGTATCTCCCTCAACAGACTGATTCCGCCAAAGAACTTTGACCAAAGGAGCTTCTTTGTTCCTCAGTCTGCGAATCTGATGATCAAGGATTCGACTGGGACTCCTTTATAAGAGAGGTTGTTCTGAACATCTATACTCCCTATAGGGACTACAACTGTTGGGTCACCAATGCATTTCTCTAGCAAGGAGACGTGAAACATTGGGTGTACTGAAGCTAAGTTTGAAGGCAAGTCAAGCTCGTAAGCTACCTTTCCAAAATGGCTAAGAATTCGGTAAGGACCGACATATCGGGGACCGAGCTTCCCCTTCTTGCCAAACCTCTTCACTCCCTTCATGGGAGAGATTTTCAAGTATATGTAATCACCAATCTCAAACTCAAGATCTTTTCTTATCACATCAGCATACAATTTCTGTAGACTCTGAGCTATCTGAAGCCTCTCCCTGATCAACTGAACCTTCTCTAAGGCATCAAATAATAAGTTAGACCCTGCCAATGCAGTCTCTCCTACCTCAAACCAACTAATGGGATACCTAAATCTCCTCTTATAAAGTGTCTCAAATAGAGCCATCTAACTACCAAAATGATAACTATTATTATATGCGAACACAATCATGGGTAAGTGGTCATCCCAACTACCCTTAAAGTCAACAACACACACTCTCAACAAATCTTTTAAAGTTTGAATGGTCCTTTCTACTTGACCATCTTTCTGAGGGTGGAAAGCTGTACTGAGGTCAACTTGGGTACAAAGACCCTTTTGAAGGCATTCCAAAAGTGAGAGGTAAACTATGTACCTCTATCTCAAATAATGGATAACCAAACTCCATGCAATGTAACCAACTCTCTAGCGTAGAGCTTAGAATAATCCTCGGCTAAGTAAAAGGTATGGACTGGGAAGAAATGAGCGAATTTGGTCATCCTATCTACAATGACCCAAATCAAATCATGTTGATAACGAGTACGAGGCAAAAGCGTAATATATGTCCCAATACATGAGTATTCATATATAAAATATTTGAAACACTCAGTATTTTTTAGTTTAGAGTATGCCATTGCATAAGAAATTGAATTAGCTTTCCAATGATGTAAAATTTGACCAATCCGAAAAACAGGTAAAAAGTTATGGAGATTTTAAGTTTCAGTCGTTAAGCACCATCATTTTGATCCCCAGCACGTCGTGGATCCAGTCTAAATGAAAATTGTTAAATTTCAATGATGGTCCGCGATATTGGCGCGTCGCACCAAGGACCAAATTTAAAATTGTCAATTTCCAGTAAAGCAACGCGATTGTACCGCATCGCACCAAGTTTCCAAGTCACATCCAAGGTGGAAACTCAATACCACCACATCACGCCACCAGAAACATACCCCGTTGGCAATATTCTGTGGCTTGTCGCGATAGTGGCGCTCGCGCCAAGGGTGAAAATTGGGAATTTTTCTAATTTTGCGATTTTAAATTTCAGGGGTTGTTTGGTCTTTTACCATGGCCCCTAATCCGCCTAAACACAAGATTTAACCCTAAGAGAGCATTATTTGCTTATTTTTATATTATCCTCTCAAATTAAAATCAATCCTCTTCAAGAACAATAATCCTAACTCTCGAGAATCAAGGTCAACCCCAACAATTTATCCAAAAACTTCAGGAAATTCACTATCTCAGGAATGTTAGATGTTCATCCATGGATTCCTTTCATCCAAGGAGTCCAAGCATCCTATTTAAATTATAAAATTTTGATCCTTGCAAGTTAATTGATTTTAAATTGAGATTCATCCATGAATCTCCATGTACTATTGATTTTACACCATGATTCAATGAAATTATTGTTGTTAGTTAATCCTTCAAGTTTTAATGTTATTATTTATTGACTTAAGCCATAATTTGATACTATTATGTCGAATTCATGCTATTTCTATAAGTTCCATGACATTCTTATGATTTTTTTAAACCATGAACTGCAAGTATTTGATAAAATACCTACAAGAGTGATTGATTTAATAAAAGCCTTCATGCTTTGTTCCCCAATCTTTAGTGCATTTTACCATTGTTGTTTTTGAGTCCTGGGGGTGTTGAATACCCGAAAACCATAGCTGTTTATGTAATCTATTCTCAGTACAATACAAAATAGTTTTAGAACATACTATAAGTATTATCAGATTAGTTAGATATCAGTCAGTTAAACTCAGAACAGTCTAGTATTTTAGTGTTTTTCAGTTGGAAGTAGGATATAGCACCGAGCGAGTGTTGGGATAGCGACTTCTCCATTAGATAGGCAGAGTTGCTTGTAGCAGTTCCTACACTCCAGAACTATGTAGCCAGCGCAGGATATGAGAAGTCACTCGTTAGATTAGGTTTGACTATTCGCAGGGGTTACCTGTCAGTTCAGGTTTGACATCCTTAGTCCTTTGGACAATATAGCAGTTTAGTGGATACATATAGCCAGTATTAGTACCCGTGGCATGGTATTAACACCCTTCTAACTGGGGTTATACGTTGGACCCCGATTAGCTTAGATTGGGTCATATCGGTAGATGATACCTTCCATCGTCTCAGATATAGTCTCAGTTACAGTCCCAATTTAGTTATTCTGTATTAGTGTTGTTTGACCAAAGCATATAGATTTTAGTTATTTCAGTATTTTAGTTTACAGATTTTAGTCAATTCATGTTATATGCTTGGTGATGCATCCTCAATATCTATAGATTTTCATGTATCTTCAGTATTTATAAATTTTCATGCATACTTAGTATTTACAGATTTCCACATATTTCCAGTACCTATAGATTTTATACTCTCTTTTAGTACTCCATGCTTTTCATGCATATTCAATTACTTATTAGTTCTGTTCATGAAACCATGCAAATCAGCCTACCTCATTTAGTATACTAGTACATTCAAAGTACTAATCGCATACCTTTTCTTTTGTGCTATGATATATTATATCATAAGTTCTGATGCTCAGTTCCCAGTTCGCAATTAAACTTTTCAGATCCTCAGCAGTAGCAGTGGTGAGTCCTCATACTTTGAGGATAGGCTTAATTTATTTTATGTCTTGGTTTAGTAGTTAGTTGGAGTTAGTCAGGTCCTGTCCTATCAACTCATAGTTATTCGTTTTAGATGCTTTCAGATATTAGAGTCAGTTATTCAGTATACAGACATTATAGTTAGATATTTAGTTTATTAGTATTTTATTAGATTCAGATAGTTGTTTCTATAGATTCATATTTCAGTATCAATTCAACAATAAAACCTTATGGCATATCAGTTGTTCTTCCACAATTATGATATATTTATTCTGTGTTCACAGCAGGTACCAGCTCATGGGTTAGCTTATGATCCCTCAGGACTGTAAGCACAGTGTGACGCCCGGGGTGTACTCTCGGAGCGTTACAAACTTGGTATCAGAGCCTAAGGTTTTAAAGTGTCTTAGGTAGTCTAAAATTTGTATCAAGTAGAGTCATGTGCATGGGTGTGTAGTGCACCACACTTATGGATGAGTGGCTATAAGGCATTTAGGAAAATATTTCCCTTCTTTCAGTATTCATGTCAAGTGAGTGAGCATGAGCTCAAGTTAAACTCCCTCTCTAATCTATTTCTTCCTTACATTTAAATAATATGCCTCCCAAGAAGAACGGAAGAAGAACAAGAAATTAGCCAGCCCCTCAACCCATCCAAGAAGATCCTCCGGATGAGTATGTCTTTCACGTAGAATTTAGAGATGCGTTCACTACTCTAGCAAACTTCGTAGCAGCACAAAATGAATGGACAACTACTTTTCTGGCCAACCTAGTGGCCAATACTGATGCAACCAAAATTTAGGACTTCATCCGGATGAATTCTCTATTTTTCATGGGATCCAAGTCTGAAGAGGATCTACATGAATTCTTAGATATGGTTTAGAAGGTCACGGATGCTATGGGGGTAACATCAAGTCAGAGTGCTAAGTTGGCTGCATACTAGTTGTAGGATGTAGCCCATACCTAGTTTAAGCAGTATAAGGTTAATATAGGTGTAGATGCAGGGCTTATAGAATGGGAAGAGTTTGCCAATACTTTCTTTGACAGATTCTTCCTATTGGAGTTGAGAAAAACTAAGGTATTAGAGTTTATTAACTTGAGGCAGGGCAATATTAGCATGAGGGAGTATTCCCTCAACTTTACTCAGTTAGCTATTTATGCTCCTCCTATAGTAGCTGACAACAGATCCAAAATGCATAAGTTTGTGTCTGGCATGTCTGATAGTATGGCCAAGGAGTGTAGGAATGCAATGCTAATTAGTGAGATGAACTTGTCTAGGTTGATGGTCCATGCTCAATAGATATAGAATCATAGGATTAAGGAGAGAGAGACAAAAAAGAGGGCTAAGAAGGGTAGTTTTAACTTTAGTTAGCCAAAGTCAGAGGGTGGTAACCGTCCTCAGTCTTATCAGAGGTCTTCAGCCCAAGCACCCTCTTCATCCCCAGCACCAGGCTCTAAGTCCCAGATCAGTGTTAGCAGTACTCGTACAAATCCTATATGTCAGAAATATGACTCACATAATCAGGGTGAGTGTAGAGAGGGTAGTGATGTGTGCTTCGGGTGTGGTAAGCCAGACCAACGGATTAGAAAGTGTCGGGTAGTTGCTCAAAAAGGTAGGGATGTATGACAAGAAGGCCAGTCTCATCAGTCGCCAGTTCCATCCTGTTGCCCAACTCAGCAGGGTGCCGCTTCTAGTGCTACCAGTGGTCAGTGTCTGAATAGATTATATGCTCTTCAGTCCTACTAAAATTAGGAAAATTCCCTTAACATAGTTACTGGTATGTTTCAGGTCTTTCACTTATATGTTTCTGCTTTACTAGACCTTGGAGATTCTCTTTCTTTTGTAACTCCATATGTAGCCACCAATTTCATAGTCAGTCCCAAAACACTAGCAGAGCCTTGTTAAGTATCTACCCCAGTAGGTGTTTCCATTATAGCCAGACAGGTATACAGGAGCTGTCCGATCATAATATCTCAAAAATTTACTTTAGTTGATCTCATGGAGTTAGAGATGAAAAATTTTGACGTCTCCACTCATGCTATGCCTCAGTTGATTATAGAAAAAGAATAGTTTATTTTCTGTTCCCAAATGAACCGGTCCTTGAATAAAGGGGGAGTGCCACATCTCTTAGGGGTCACTTAATTTCGTACCTTAGAACGAGAAAGATGATATCGAAGGGGTGTACTTAGCATCTTGTGTGGGTTAAAGAGACTAACTCAGAAACTTTAACTCTTGAATTAGTTCCAGTAGTAAATGAATTCTCAGATGTATTTTTTGAAGATCTTCTCGGAGTTCCTCTCGAAAGAAAAATCAACTTCGGAATAGACCTCCTTCCAGATACTCTTTCTACATCAATTCTGTCATACTGAAAGGCACCATCTAAACTCAAAAAATTGAAAGAATTGTTGAAGGATCTCCTAGATAAGGGATTCATCAGACCTAGCATCTCCCCATGGGGTGCACCTGTTCTATTCGTGTGTAAGAAAGACAGTTCTATCAGAATGTACATAGACTACCATCAGTTGAACAAGGTCACAGTCAAGAATAAATATCCACTTCTTAGAATTGATGACTTATTCAACCAAATTCAGGGTGCTAGCTACTTTTCCAAGATAGATCTCAGATCAGGCTATCATCAGCTTAGGGTCAAAGAAAATGACAATCCGAAAACAACTTTTTGAACTTGGTATGGTCACTTCGAACTTCTAGTTATGTACTTTGGTCTCATGAATACCCCAACAGCCTTCATAGACTTGATGAATTGAGTGTTCAAGCAGTACTTGAACATTTCATTATAGTCTTCATTGTTGACATCCTTGTTTACATCCAAAGCAAAAATAATCATGCAGACCATCTCAGAATAGTGTTATAGACTCTTAGAGCTCACCAGTTATTTGTCAAATTCAATAAGTATGAATTCTTGCTAAGATTAGTATCTTTCCTTGGCTATATTATTTCTAATGATGGCATTATGATTGATTTTTAAAACAACAAAGCATTGAAAAACTGGCCTAGACCCATCTCTCCATCAGATATTAGGAGTTTCTTAAGTTTAGCTTGATATTATCATTCATTTGTTAAAGGGTTTTATTCTATTGCATCCCCCATGTCCAGATTGACTCATAAAAAATTTAAGTTTCAGTGGTCAGATTCCTGTGAGAAAAGTTTTTAGGAGTTGAAGACTCGACTCACCTCAACCCCAGTTCTTACCTTACCAGATGGTTTAGATAGGTTTGTTGTGTACTGTGATACCTCTAGAGTAGGTTTGGGTTGTGTCCTCATGCAGAGAGGTAAGTTCATATCCTATGCCTCCAGAAAACTTAAACCCCATGAAAAGAATATCCGACTCATGATCTTGAGCTAGTAGCAGTAGTATTCGCCTTAAAGATTTGGAGGCATTACTTGTACGTGGTGCATGTTGATGTGTTCATTAATCACAAAAGCCTTCAGTATGTGTTCTCTTAGAAAGATTTAAATCTGCGTCAGAGAAGGTGGTTAGAGTTATTGAACGATTATGACATGAGTGTTCTGTATCATTATGAAGACAATAACTTTTGAAAGTTTGTATAAGGGGTTAGAGGAGAAAGGCGGGGAAAAGAGGATGTTTAGACTTTCCAAGGTTAGGGAGCAGAAGGGTCGTGATCTCAACCAGGTGAAATGCATTAAGGGGGAGGATGGCAGAGTTTTGGTGGAGGACAACCTCATTAAGAAAAGATGGCAGTCCTATTTTTATAGGCTCTTGAATGATGATAAGGATAGAGGTGTTGTGTTAGGGGAGTTGGACCATTTTGGGGAGGGTCGCAACTTTGGTTTTTGTCGGCGTTTTAAGGTAGATGAGGTCAGTAAGGCCATACAAGATGTGGAGGGGTAGGGCAATAGGGTCTGATGAGATACCGGTAGATTTTTGAAAGTTCTCTGGTGGGTCAGGGTTGAAGTGGTTGACCAACTTATTTAACAATTTTTTCACGTCAGCAAAGATATCTGAGGCGTGTAGATGGAGCATGATGATCCCTGTTTATAAGAACAAGGTTGATATTTAGAGTTGCAACAACTATTGGGGTATTAAGTTATTGAGTCATATGATGAAGATTTGGGAGAGGGTGGTGGAGCGGAGTTGAGGAAGATTGTTTCTATCTCAGAGAATCAGTTTGGTTTTATGCCTGGTCGCTCTATGACTAAGGCAATTCACCTTGTTCGGAGACTAATAGAGCAGTATAGACAGAGGAAGAGGGATTTTTACTTGGTGTTTATCGACTTGGAAAAGGCATATGACAAGGTTCCTAGGGAGGTTCTTTGGAGATGTATAAAGGCGAGAGGAGTCTCGGTGGCATACATCAGAGCGATTAAGGACATGTATAAGGGGGTGAAGACTTGGGTAAGGACAGTGGGAGGAGATTCTGAGCATTTACTTGTTTTGACAGGGTTGCACCAGGGATCAACTCTTAGTCTGATTTTATTCGCTTTGGTAATTGATGTGTTGACACAAAAAATACAATTTAAGGTGCCTTAGTGTATGATTTTCGCAGATGATATAGTTTTGATTGATGAGTCGCGACAATGGGTTAATGATAAACTGGAGGTTTGGAGGCAAGCCCTAGAGTCCAAAGGTTTCATATTGAGTAGGACCAAGATGAAGTACTTGGAGTGCAAATTTAGTGACTCGAGGCAAGAGCAGAAGGTGTTAGCAAAGTTGGATTGCCAAACGGTTTGTAAGAGGGAGAGTTTTAAGTATCTCAGGTCTACGTTTTAGGGAAATAGAGAGATAGATGAGGATGTCTCCCACCGTATTGGGGCTGGTTGATTGAAATGGAGGCTCGCTTCAGGAATTTTATACGATAAGAAGGTGTCCCTCAAGATGAAAGGCAAATTATTTAGAGTTGCAGTTCGTCCTGCTATGTTGTATGGAGCAAAGTGTTGGCCGGTTAAGAATTCTCATATCCAAAAGCTGAAGGTGGCGAAAATGAGGATGTTGCATTGAATGTGTGGATTCACTAGGGTTGACAAGGTTAGGAATGATATTATTTGGGAGAAGGTGGGAATGGTGTCAGTGGAGGAAAAGATATAGAAAGTGAGGTTGAGATGGTTTGGTCATGTGATGAGGAGGGGCATGGATGCCCAGTTCGTAGGTGTGAGCGGTTGGCCTTGGATGGCTTCAAGTGGGGTCGGGGTAGGACAAAGAAATACTAGAGAGAAGTGATTAAACGTGACATAAAGCAGTTGTAGTTGACTGAGGACATAACCCTGGATAGGAAGATATGGAGGAATAGCATTTGGATAGAGGGTTAAGGGTGTGGTTGAGACGTTGTCAGTATTTAGGTGGACTTTGGGGTTTTGTGTTTGGCAACGTACAATTTTCTGTGGATGTCTTACCATTGTTATTTTATTGTGTTCTAGGATTTTTATGCTTTTGTATGCTGTCTTACAACTTGAGATGAGGGTCTATCGAAAACGGCCTCTCTACCTCTTTAGAGGTAGTGGTATGGACTGCGTACACTCTACTCTCCCCAGACCCCACTATGTGGGAATATATTGGGTATGTTGTTGTTGTTGTTCTGTATCATTATGGCAAGGCCAATGTAGTGGCTGATGCTCTCACTAGGTTGTCTATGGGTAGTGTTTCTCATATTAAGGATGGTAAGTATAAATTACCTCAGAAAGTTCATCAGCTTGCTCAACTAGGTTTCCGCTTACTCAATTCAGTAGAAGGTAGTGTATGGGTGCAGAGTAGCTCAGAATTATCTCTAGTTTCTAAGGTGAAGGAAAACCAGGATAGATATCCCAGTCTAGTTAAGTTGAAAGAATCATCAAAGATTAGAAAGTGGAGGTTTTCTCCCAAAGGGGAGATGGTGTTCTGTGTTTCAGGGTTGGCTATGTGTGCTTGGTATAGATGACTTGAGGCAATGAATTCTCGCAGAAGCGCATGGTGCGCATTACTCTATTCATCTAGGGACTACTAAGATGTACCGTGATTTGCGGGAGATCTATTGGTGGAGTAGGATGAAGAGGGATATTGCAGAGTTTGTGGCTAAGTGCTCTATATTCCAACAAGTTAAGATTGAGCACCAGCAGTCTAGTGGGTCCATACAAGAGTTCAGTATTCCCACTTGAAATTGGGCGGAATTTATAATGGACTTTGTGATGGGTTTGCCTCGTACTCATCATCAACATGATTCTATTTGGGTTATCGTAGACAAAATAATGAAATCAGCTCATTTCTTGCCAGTCCATACCTCTTATTCAGCCGAGGACTATGGAAAACTCTATCTTAGAGAGTTGGTCAGGTTGTACGATATTCCTTTATCTATCATCTCAGATAGAGGTACCTAATTTACCTCTCACTTCTGGAAAGCATTCCAAAAGGGTCTTGGTACCTAGGTCTATCTTAGTATAACTTTCCATCCTCAGACAGATGGTCAAGAAGAAGAGACCATTCATACTCTAGAAGATATGCTGAGAGCATACGTAGTTGATTTTAAAGGTAGTTGGGATGATCACTTGCCTTTAATTGAATTCAAATATAATAGCAGCTATCATTTTGTTATCCGTATGGCCCTATTTGAGGCTCTCTAGGGTAGGAGATGTAGATCTTCAATTGGTTGGTTTGAAGAGGGTAAGGCTGCAGTAGTAGGGCCTGACTTAGTGTTTTATACCTTAGAGAAGGTTAAGTTGATCAGAGAAAGGCTTAGGGCTGCCCAGAGCAGATAGAAATTGTATACAGATGTGTTGAGAAAGGATCTCAAGTTTGAGGTTGGTGATTTTGTGTACTTGAAAATCACTCCCATGAAGGGAGTGAAGAGATTCGTCAAGAAAGGAAACTCAGTTCCAAATATGTCGGTTCCTTCAGAATTATCAGTTATTTTAGAAAGGTAGCTTACGAGTTTGAGTTGCCTTCAGATTTAGTCTCAGTACACCAGTGTTCCATGTCTTGTTGTTGAAAAAGTGTATTGGTGATCCAGCTGTAGTTGTTCCCTTAGAAAGTATAGATATTCAGAACAATCTTTCCTTTTAGGAAGTTCAATCGAAATTCTTGATCATCAAGTTCATAGATAAAGGAACAAAGAAGTTCCATTGGTCAAAGTTTTATACGGAATCAGTCCGTTGAGGGAGCCACTTGGGAAGCAGAGGCAGATATGCGGACCAAGTACCTTCATTTTTTCTCCGCGAATTCAGATTCGGTTTAAGGTACTAATCTGCTTATGATTTCTCTATACCATGCACAGTTTCAATTGCACATCATGTTCATGTCAGTCGTGCATTTACAAATCAGTTCAGTCATGCATTCCATGCATCAGATATGCATGTTTAATGTGTAAGCTCAGTCCATCAGTTATCCTCAGCTTAATCAGTTTCATTTGAGGACGAATGATCTCAAAGGGGAGATATTATAATACCCCGTACTTTACTTAGTGTAATCTATGTCCCAATACATGAGTATTCATATATAAAATTTTTGAAACACTCTGTATTTTTCAGTTTAGAGCCTGCCGTTGCGTAGGAAATTGAATTAGCTTTCCAATAATATAAATTCGCCCAAATTTGATAACCAGGTAAGAAGTTATGGCAATTTTATGTTTCAGTCATTAAGATTCATCATTTTGATCCCCAGTGCGTCGTGGAGCCAGTCTAAATGAAAATTTTCAAATTCCAGTAAGGTTCCACGATATTGGCGTGTCACGCCAAGGACCAAATTCAAAATTGTCAATTTCCAGTAGAGCAACGTGATTGTACAGCGTCACGCTAATTTTCCATGTCGCATCCAAGGTGAAAACACGATACCACCATGTTGTGCCATCAGCCACATTCCTAGTTGGCAATTTCCAGTGTCTTGACGCGATAGTGGCACATCGCGCCATGGGTGAAAATCGAGAATTTTTCCAGTTTTGTGATTTTAAATTCCAGGAGTCATTTGATCTTTTCCTATGGCCCCTAATCCACCTAAACACGATAATTAACCTGAGAGAGCATTATTTACTCACTTTTGCATTATTCTTTCAAATTATAATCAACCCTCTTCAAGAACAAGATCCTAACTCTCAAGAATCAAGGTCAACCCCAAAAATTTCTCCAAGAACTTCAAAAAATTCATTATCCCAGGTATGTTAGATGTTCATTCGTGGATTCCTTTAATCCATGGAGTCCAAGTATCCTATTTAAATTATAAAATTTTGATTTTTTCAAGTTAATTGACTTTAAATTGAGATTTCACCCATGAATCTCCATGTACTATTGATTTTATTCCATGATTTAATGAAATTATTGTTGTTATTCAATCCCCCATATTTTAATATTATTATTTATTGACTTAAACCATGATTTAATACTATTATGTCAAATTGATACTATTTCTATAAGTTTCATGACATTCTTATGATTGTTTTAAACCATGAACTACAAGTGTTTGATAAAATACCTACAAGAGTGATTGATTTAATAAAAGCCTTCATGCTTTGTTCCCCAAGCTTTAGAGTCATTTTACCATTGTTGTGTTTAGTCTTGGGGGTAGTGAATACCCGAAAACCATAGTTGTTTATGTAGTCTAGTCTTAGTACATTACAAAATAGTTTTCCGAACATACTATGAGCACTATCAGAATAGTCAGATATCAGTCAATTAAACTCAGAACAGTCTAGTATTTCAGTTTGGAATAGGATTTAGATCCGAGCGAGTGTAGGGATGGCGGCTTCCCCGTTGGATAGGCAGAGTTTAGTATTGGCGGCTTCACCGGTCAGATTAGGCTTGACTATCTCATAGGGGTCACCCGTCAGTTCAGGACCCATGTCACAATACATCAATTTAGTAGATCTACACAGCCAGCATTAGGACCCATGGCACAGTATAAACACTCTTTCATGTGGGGTTACAGGTTGGACCCCGATTAACTCAGATTGGGGCAAATCGGTTAGATAATACCTCCTACCGTCTCAGATACAATCTCAGTTACAATCCCAGTTCAGTTATTCATTCTTAGTGTTGTTTGACCAAAGCATCTAGAATTCAGTTATTTTAGTATTTCAGTTTACATATTTTACTCAGTTCATGTTATATGCTTGGTCATGCATCCTTAGTATCTACAGATATTAATGTATTTTTAGTATTGATAGATTTTCATGCATACTCAGTATTTACAAATTTTCACATATTCCAAGTACCAATAGATTTTATGCTCTCTATTTAGTACTCCATACTTTACATGCATATTCAGTTAATTATTAGTTCTATTCATGAAACCATGAATGTTAGCCTACCTCATTTAGCATACCACTACATTCAAATTACTGATCGCATACCTTTTCTTTTATGCTATGATGTATTATATCATAGGTTCTAATGCTCAGTTCCCGGCTCGCTATTAGACTTATCAAATCCTCAGCAGTAGCAGTGGTGAGTCCTCATACTTCGAGGACATGCTTACTTTATTTCATGTCTCAGTTTAGTAGTTAGTTGGGGTTTGTCCCATCAACTCACAGTCATACAGTTTTAGTGGCTTATCTGACATTAGAGTAAGTTTTTCAGTATGCAGACATTACAGTTAGATATCCAGTTTATCAATATTTTATCTGATTCAAACAGTTATTTCTCTAGGTTTATATTTCAGTATTGATTCAGTAATAAAACCTTATGGCATATCAATTATTCTTCTGCAATTATGATATATTTATTCAGTGTTCACAACAGGTACCAGCTCATGGGTTTTCTTGTGGTGCCTCAGGACTATAAGTACCGTGTGTCGCCCCTGGTGTACTCTCAGGGTATTACAAACTTGGTATCAAAGCCTAAGGTTTTAAAGTTTCCTAGGATTTCCGAAAGATGAACCAAGTAGAGTCTTGTGCATGGGTGTATAATGCGCTACACTTATGGATGAGAGGATACATGGCATTTATGAAAAAGTTTCCCTTCTTTCAGTATTCATGTCGTGCGAGCAAGCATGTACTTAAGTTAAACTCCCTGTCTATTTCATTTCTTCCTTCCATTTATAGAACATGCCTCCTAAGAAGAATGGAAGAAGAACAGGAAACCAGCCAGCCCCTCAGCTCGTCCAGGTAGATCCTCTGGACGAGCATGTCTCTCACACAAAATTCAGATCTGCGTTTACTACTCTAGCAAACTTCATAGTAGCATAGAATGAATGACTAGCTGCTTTTATGGATAACCCATTGGCCAATACTTCTACAACTGGAATTCGGGACTTGACCCCGAATAAATCCTCTATCTTTCATGGGATCCAAGTCTGAACAGGATCCACAGGAATTCTTAGATATGGTTCAGAATGTCACGGATGCTATGAGGGTGACATCTAGTTAGAGTGCTACGTTGGCTGCATACCAATTACAGGATGTAGCCCATACCTGGTTTAAGTGGTGTAAGGTTGATAGGGGTGTAGATGTAGGGCATGTAGAATGGGAAGAGTTTGCCACAACTTTCTTAGATAGATTCTTCCCATTGGAGTTGAGGGAGGCCAAGGTGTTAGAGTTTATAACTTAAGGTAGGGCAACATGAGCGTGAGGGAGTATTCCATCAAGTTTACTCTGTTAGCTAAGTATGCTCCTCATGTAGTAACTGATAGCAGATCCAAGATAAGTAAGTTTGTGTCTGGCATAACTGATAGTGTGGTCAAGGATTGCAGGACCGTAATACTGATTAGTAAGATGGATTTGTCTATGTTGATGGTCCATGCTCAATAGATAGAGAAGCAAAAGATTAAGAAGAGGGAGAGAGGAAACAAGAGGGATAGAACAGGTAGTTTTAACTTTAGTCAGCCAAAGTCAGAGGGTGGTAACTGTTCTTAATTTTATCAGAGGTCTTTAGCCCCAGAACCCTCTTCAACCAGTGCTCCCATACCCAAATTCTGACACGACAATAGGGATAAAGCACTAGGATCTAAGTCCCAGGTCAGTATTAGTAGTGCTCGTCCAAATCCTTTATGTCAGAAATATTGAAAATACCATCAGGGTGAGTGTAGAGAGGGTAGTGATGTGTGCTTCAGGTGTGGTAAGCAGGGCCATCGAATTTAGGAGTGTCGTGTAGTTTCTCAGAAAGGTAGGGATGTGAGCTAACAGGGCTAGTCCCATCAGTCGTCAGTTCTATCCGGTCGCCCAACTCAGTAGGGTGCCACTTCCAATTCTACCAGTGGTCAGTTTTCGAATAGATTATATCCTCTTCAGTCCTGCCAAGATCAGGAAAATTCTCCTGACGTAGTTACTATTTCGTTGCAGGTCTTTCACTTATATGTTTATGCTTTACTAGACCCTGGAGCTTCTCTTTGTTTTGTAACTCCATATATAGCCTTTAATTTCGTAGTCAGTCCCGAAACTCTAGTAGAGCCCTTTTCAGTATCTACCCCAGTAGGTGTTTCCATTATAGCCAGATAGGTATACAAAACTGTCCTATCATAATATCTTAGAAAGTTATTTTATTTGATCTCATGGAGTTAGAGATAATGTAATTTGACATCACTCTCGGCATGGATTGGCTCCACTCGCGCTATGCCACAGTTGATTTTAGAAATAGAATATTTCATTTTCAGTTCCCAAATAGACCAGTCCTTGAATGGAGGGGTAGTACCACAGCACTTAGGGGTCACTTGATTTTGTACCTTAGAGCGAGAAAGATGATATCGAAGAGGTGTATTTACCATCTTGTGCGAGTCAAAGACTCTAACTTAGAAAATTCAACTCTAAAATAAGTTCCAGAAGTAAATGAATTCTCAAATAAAGTTCTTGAAGATCTTTCCGGAGTTCCTCCCAAAAGAAAAGTCGACTTAGGAATAGACCTCATTCCAGATAATATGCCTATTTCTATTCTACCATATAGAATGGCTCCAGCTAAAATCAAAGAATTGAAAGAGCTGTTGAAGGATCTCTTAGATAAGATATTCATCAAACCCAATGTCTTCCCCATGGGGTGTACCTGTTCTATTCGTGCGTAAGAAGGATGGTTCTCTTAGAATATGCATAGACTACCATCAGTTGAACAAGGTCACAGTCAAGAATAAATATCCACTTCCTAGAATTGATGACTTATTCAACCAACTTCAGGCCACCAGCTACTTTTCTAAGATATAACTCAGTTCAAGCTATCATCAGCTTAGGGTCAGAGAAAGTGACAATCCAAAACTAGCTTTCTAAACTTGGTATGGTCATTCTGAATTTCTAGTCATGTCCTTTGGTCTAACAAATTCCCCAACAGCTTTCATGGACTTTATGAACCAAGTGTTCAAGTAGTACTTGAACATTTCATTATAGTCTTCATTGATGACATCCTTGTTTACTTTTACAGCATAAATGATCATGCAGACCATTGACCAGTTGTTCGCCAAATTTAGTAAGTGTGAATTCTGGCTAAGATCAGTATCTTTTCTTAGACATATTATTTTTTGTGATGGCATTAGAGTTGTTTCTTAGAAAACTGAAGCAGTAAAAAACTGGCCTAGACCCATCTCTCCATCATATATCAGGAGTTTCTTGGGTTTAGCTGGCTATTACCATTGGTTTGTTGATGGGTTTTATTCTATTGCATCCCCCATGTCCAGATTGACTTAGAAGAAAGTTATGTTTTAGTGGTCAGATTCCTACGAGAGGGGTTTTCAGGAGTTGAAGACTCGACTCACCTCAGCCCTTGTTCTTACCTTGCCAGATAGTTCAGATGGGTTTGTTGTGTACTGTGATGTCTCTAGAGTAGGTTTGGGTTGTTTTCTTATGCAGAGAGGTAAGGTCAAATCCTATGCCTCCAGATAACTTAAACCCCATAAGAAGAATTATCCGACTCAGGATCTTGGGTTAGCAGCAGTAGTATTCACCTTAAAAATTTGGAGGTATTACTTGTACGGGGTGCATGTTGATATGTTCATGGATCACAAAAGCCTTTAGTATGTGTTCTCTCAGAAAGATTTAAATATGCGTCAGAGAAGGTGGTTAGAGTTATTGAAGGATTATGACATAAGTGTTCTGTATCATCCGAGAAAGGCTATTATAGTGGCTGATGCTCACAATAGGTTCTCTATGGGTAGTGTTGCTTATGTTGAGGGTGGTAAAAAGAAATTAGTTCAGGAAGTTCATCAGCTTACGCGACTAGGTGTCCTCCTACTCAATTCAGCAGAAGGTAGTGTATGGGTGCAGAGTAGCTCAAAATAATCTCTAGTTTCTGAGGTAAAGGAAAAGCTGGATAGACATCCCAGTCTAGTTAAGTTGAAACAATCAGTCAGAGATCAGAAAGTAGAGGTTTTCTCCTAAGGGGGAGATGGTGTGCTGCGTTGTCAGGGTTAGCTATATGTGTCTGCCGTAGATGACTTGAGGTAACAAATTCTTTTAGAAGCACAAGGTGTGCATTACTCTGTTCATCCAGGGTCTACTAAGATATACCGTGATTTGCGGGAGATCTATTAGTAGAGTGGGATGAAGAAGGATATTACAGAGTTTGTGGCTAAGTGCTCTACATGCCAACAAGTTAAGATTTAGCACCAAAAGCCTAGTGGGTCCATGCAGGAGTTCAGTATTCCTACTTGAAAGTGGGAGAAAGTTAACATGGACTTTGTGATGGGTTTGCCTCGTACTCATTATCAACATGATTCTATTTGGGTTATCGTAGACATGATGACCAAATCGGCTCATTTTTTCTAGTCCATACCTCTTATTTAGCCGAGGACTATTCAAAACTCTATCTCAGAGAGTTAGTCAGGTTGTACGGTATTTATTTATTTATCATCTTAAATAGAGGTACCTAGTTTATCTCTCACTTATGGAAAGCATTCCAAAAGGGTCTTGGTACCCAAGTCCATCTCAGTACAACTTTCTACCCTCAGACAGATGGTCAAGAAGAATGGACCATTCAGACTCTAGAAGATATACCGAGAGTATGTGTAGTTGATTTTAAAGGTAGTTGGGATGACCACCTATCTTTGATTGAATTCGCAAATAATAACAACTATCATTCCAGTATTCGTATGGCCCCATTTGAGGCTCTTATAGTAGGAGATGTAGATCTAAAATTGGTTAGTTTGAAGTGGGTTAGGCTGCAGTAGTAGGGCCTGACTTGGTGTTTAATACCTTAGAGAAGGTTCACTTAATCAGTGAAAGGCTTAGGGATGCCAAGAGCCAGCAAAAATTATATGCAGATGTAAGGAGAAAGGATCTCGAGTTTGAGTTCGGTGATTTCGTGTACTTACAAATCTCTCCTATGAAGGTAGTGAAGAGATTCGGCAAGAAAGTGAAACTCAGTCCCCGATATGTCGGTTCTTTCAGAATTCTCAGTCGTTTTTGAAAGGTAGCTTATGAGCTTGAGTTGCCTTCAATTTTAGCCTCAGTACACCCAGTGTTCCATGTCTCATTATTGAAAAAGTGTATTGGTGATCCAACTATTGTTGTTTTCTTTGAAAGTGTAGATATTTAGAATAGTCTTTCCTTTGAGGAAGTTCCAGTCGAAATTCTTGATAATCAAGTTCGTAGACTAAGGAACAAAGAAGTTCCATTGGTCAAAGTTCTTTTGTGGAATTATTCCATTGAGGGAGCCACTTGAGAAGCAGAGGCAGATATACAAACCAAGTACCCTTATCTTCTCTCCGCGAATTTAGATTCGGTTTAAGGTAATAATCTTCTAAAGATTTATATTTACCATGCTCAGTTGTAGTTGCTCATCGTATTCATGTCATTCGTGCATTTACAAATCAGTTCAGTCATGCATTCCATGTATCAGATATGCATGTTTAGTGTGTAAGCTCAGTCCATCAGTTATCCTTAGCTTAATCAGTTTCATTCGAGGACGAATGATGCCAAGGGGCAGATATTTTAATACCCCATACTTTCCTTAGCATAATCTATGTCCCATTTCATGTGTATTCATACATAAAATTTTTAAAACACTCAGTATTTTTCAATTCAGAGCCTGCCTTTGCATAAGAAATTGAATTAGCTTTCCAATGATGTAAAATTTGCCCAATCCGATAACCAGGTAAGAAGTTATGGAGATTTTAAGTTTTAGTCGTTAAGCACCATCATTTTGATCCCCAGCACATCATGGAGCCATTCTAAATGACAATTGTCAAATTCCAATGAGGGTCTGCGATATTGGCACGTCGTACTAAGGACCAAATTCAAAATTGTTAATTTCCAGTAAAGCTACGCGATTGTACCGCGTCGCACCAAGATTCCAGGTCGCATCCAAGGTGGCAATGCGATACCACTGCATCGCGCCACCAGCCATATTCCCAGTTGGCAATTTCCAGTGCTTGACGCAATAATGGCGCATCGCGCCAAGGGTGAAAATAAGGAATTTTTCCAGTTTTGCGATTTTAAATTCCAGGGGCCGTTTGGTCTTTTCCCGTGGCCCCTAATCGACGAAAACACGGTATTTAACCCTTAGAGCACATTATTTGCTCATTTTGGCATTATTCTCTCAAATTAAAATCAACCCTCTTCAAGAACAAGAACCCTAACTCTAAAGAATCAAGGTCAACCCGAAGAATTTCTCCAAGAACTTCAAGAAATTCATTATCACAGGTATGTTAGATGTTAATCCATGGATTCCTTTCATCCATAGAGTGCAAGTATCCTATCTAAATTTTAAAATTTTTATCTTTGCAAGTTAATTGATTTTAAATTGTGATTTCACCCATGAATATCCATGTACTATTGATTTTATACCATGATTCAATGAAATTATTGTTGTTATTCAATCCTCCATGTTTTAATATTATTATTTATTGACTTAAACCAAGATTAAATACTATTATGTCGAATTCATGCTATTTTTATAAGTTTCCTGACATTTCTATGATTGTTTTTAACCATGAACTACAAGTGTTTGATAAGATACCTACAAGAGTGATTGATTTAATAAAAGCCTTCATGCTTTGTTCCCCAAGCTTTAATGTAATTTTACCATTGTTGTTTTTGAGTCCTGGGGGTATTGAATATTCAAAAAATATAGATGTTTATGTAGTCTAGTCTCATTACATTACAGAATAGTCTTCAGAACATACTATGAGCATTATTAGAATAGTCAGATAACAGTCAGTTAAACTCAGAACAGTCTAGTATTTCAATATCGTTTATTTGGGAGTAGAATTTAGCACCAAGCGAGTGTAGGGATGACAGCTTCCCCTTCAGATAGGTAGAGTCATTAGTAGCAGTCCCTATACTCCAAAACGACGCAGCCAGCGTAGGATATGAGAAGTCACCTGTCAGATTAGGCTTGACTATCTCGCAGGGGTCACCCGTCAGTTCAGGATTGACACTCTTAGTCCTTTGGACAATATATCAGTTTAGTGGATCTACACATCTAGAATTAGGACCCATAGCACGGTATTAACACCCTTCCAACTGGGGTTACAGGTTGGACCTCGATTAACTCAGATTGGGGCATATCAGTTAGATGATACCTCTCACCATCTTAGATACAATCTCAGTTACAGTCCCAGTTCAGTTATTCATTCTTAGTGTTGTTTGACCAAAGCACACAGATTTTAGTTATTTTAGTATTTTAGTTTACAGATTTTACTCAGTTCATGTTATATGCTTGGTCATGTATCCTCAGTATCTACAGATATTCACGTATCTTCAGTATTGATAGATTTTCATGCATACTCAGTATTTATAAATTTTCACATATTCCTAGTACCAACAGATTTCATGCTCTCTATTCAGTACTCCATACTTTACACACATATTGAGTTAATTATTAGTTTTGTACATGAAACCATACATATCAGCCTACCTCATTTTGTATACCAGTACATTTAAATTACTGATCACATACCTTTTCTTTTGTGCTATGATGTATTATATCATAGGTTCTGACGGTCAGTTTCCAGCTCACTATTAGACTTATCAGATCCTCAGCAGTATCAGTGGTGAGTCCTTATACTTTAAGGACAGGCTTACTTTATTTCATGTCTCAATTTAGTAGTTAGTTGAGGCCTGTCCCATCAACTCACAGTCATATAGTTTTAGAGGCTTATCAGACATTAGAGTCAGTTTTTCAGTATGCATACATTACAGTTAAATATCCAGTTTACTAGTATTTTATCAGATTCAGATAGTTATTTCTCTAGTTTTATATTTCAATATTGTTTTAGTAATAAAACCTTATGGCATATCATTGTTCTTCCATAATTATGATATTTTTATTCAGTGCTCACACCAGGTACCAACTCATGGGTTAGCTTGTGATCCCTCGGGACTGTAAGCACCGTGTAATGCCCAGGGTGTACGCTTGGGGCGTTACAACTTCCTCTTACTTCCAAGTGGGTATACTGAACTCCTGTATAGACCCACTAGGATTTTGGTGCTCAATATTCACCTGCTGGCATGTAGAGCACTTAGCCATAAATTCTGTAATGTCTTTCTTTATCTCACTCCACCAATAGACTTACCACAAGTCGCAGTACATCTTAGTGGCCCCAAGGTGAATTGAGTAATGCGCACCATGCGTTTCTACAAGAATTCACTGCTTTACACCATCCACACATAGTACACATAACCTACCATGGCAACACAATACACCATCTCTCTCTTAGGAGAACACCTCTACTTTCTAATCTCTGACTGACTCTTTCGGCTTAACTAAACAAGGATCCCTATTTTGTTTTTCTTTCACCTCAGAAATCAAGAAAGATTTTAAGCTATTATGCACCCATACACTACCCTCAACCGAATCAACTTAACGAACACCCAGCCTGGCAAGATGCTTATCTTCCTGAACTAATTTTTTCTTATAATCCTCAACGTGAGCAACACTACCCATGGACAATCTACTGAGAGCATCAGTCACTACATTAGCCTTGCCCAGATAATATAAAACACTCATGTCATAGTCTTTCAACAACTCTAACCACCTTCTCTGACCCAAGTTCAAGTTTTTTTGAGAAAATACATATTACAAACTTTTCTGTTCTGTGAACACATCAACATGTACCCATACAAATAGTGCCTCCAAATCTTTAAGACAAATACTACAGCTACTAACTCAAGATCATGGGTGGGATAATTCTTTTCTTGGGGCTTAAGCTGTCTAGAGGCATAGGCTATGAACTTACCTCTCTATATCAAAATACACCCAAACCAACTCTAGAAGTATCACAATACACAATAAACCCGTCTGAACCATCTAGTAAAGTCCAAATTGGGGTTGTAGTGAGTCAAGTCTTCAACTCTTAAAACCTCTTCTCACAAGAATATAACCACTGAAATTTTACATTCTTCTGAGTCAATCTGGATATGGGGGATACAATAGACGAGAATCCTTTAACAAACCATTGGTAATAGCCATCCAAACCCAAAAAACTCCTAATATCTGATGGAGATATAGGCCTAGGACAGTTAATCACTGCTTTGGTCTTTTGAGGATTAACTCTAATGCCATCACCGGAAATTATATGACCAAGGAAAGCTACTAACCTTACCCAAAATTCACACTTAATTTAGCTAACAACCGATGGGCTCTGAGGGCCTGTAATGCTATTCTGAGATAGTCTGCATGATCATATTCACTGTGGAATAGACAAGAATATCATCAACGAAGACTATGACAAACATGTCCAAGTATTTCTTGAACACATTGTTCATCAAGTACATGAAAGATGTTGGGGCATTGGTATGACCAAATGACATGACTTGAAATTCAAAGTGACCATACCAAGTTCTGAAAGCTGTTTTTGGAATATCAAATTCTCCGACTTTGAGATGATGATAGCCTGATCTGAGGTCTATCTTAGAAAAGTAATTGGCTTCTTGAAGCTAGTCAAACAGGTCATCAATTTTAGGGAGTAGATACTTGTTCTTAACTATGACTTTTTTCAACTAATGGTAGTCAATACATATTCTGAGAGAACCTTCTTTCTGACACACGAATAGAACTAGTGTGCCCCACGGGAAAACACTGGGTTTGATAAACCCCTTATCTAAGAGATTTTCTTTTAATTCTCTAAGTTGAGCTGGAGCTACTCTGTATGGTGGAATAGAGATAGGCTGAGCATCTAGAAGAAGGTCTATTCCAAAGTCAATTTCCCTTTAAAGAGAAACTCTGAGAAGATCTTCGGGAAACACATCTGGAAATTCACATGCTACTGAAATTGACTCAAGATGGATCTCAAAACTAGAGTCTGTAACTCGAATATGATCATAGATACACCCTTAGATATTATTTTTCTTTCCCTATGGTAGAAAATAAGCTGACCCCTAAGTACTGAAGTACTACCCCTCCATTCTAGGACAAGTTTATTCGGGAACTAAAAATAGACAACTCTATTTCTACAGTCAACTGAAGCATATCATGGATGAAGCCAATCCATACCGAGAATGACATCAAAATCTGTCATCTCTAACTCTACTAAGTCTACTGAAGTAACTTTCTGAGATACCATATCCGAACCATTCCTATATACCTATCGGGCTATGATAGATTTACCCATTGGGGTAGATACTGATAAGGGCTTTGTTAGGATTTTGGGACTGACTTTGAAGTCAACAGCTATATAGGGAGTTACAAAGAACAAAGAAGTACCTGGATCTAGCAAAGCATAAACATGTAAATGGTAAACTTGTAACGTACCAGTGACCGTATCAGAAGAACTTTCATATTCCTGACGGGACTAAAGTACATAGAGCCTGTTTAGGCATTGCCTACTGGTGGCACTAAAAGTAGCACCCTGCTGAGACGAGTGATCGGATTGAGCTGGGGGACAATTATGCTGACTCTGTGAACCCACCTGAGGATACTCTCTGATTTTATGGCCTAGCTTGACACATCTAAAATGTACATAACTGTCGGCTCTACAAACAACCTGATGATTTCTGCCATACTTCTGACAAAGAGGATTTGTTTGGGCACTGCTAACACTACCCACAGGTTTAGATCCTAGCGCTCTATCCTTATTACCATTTTTGAACTTAGGCACTGAAGTACTAACAGAGGACAGAGATGGAACTAAAAATTTTGGGTAGAACTAAGAATGATTACCACCTTTTGACTTAGGCTAAGTGAAATTGAAGCTACCTGTTCTAGCCATCTTTCTCTCTCTCTCTCTCTCTCTCTCTCTTTCTCCTTAGTCTTTTGCTCTTCTATCTGTTGATCATAAACCATCAACCTAGACAAGTCTATCTTCTTAATTAGCATTGCCGTCCTACACTCCTTGACCATACTGTTAGACACACCAGACATAAACTTACTTATCTTAGACCTGCTATCAACTACCACATGAGGAGCATATCTAGCCAACTAAGTAAACTTGAGAGAATACTGCTACACTGTCATGCTTCCCTGCTTTAGGTTAATAAACTCTAAAACATTGGCTTCCCTTAACTCCAACGAGAAAAGCCTAGCTAGAAAGATAGTAGCAAACTCCTTCCATTCTATAGGCCCTGCATCTGTAGCCCTATCTTCCTTTTACTGCTTAAACTATGTATGAGCTATATTTTGTAACTGATATGCAGCTAACTCAGCACTCTCACTAGTGGTTACCACCCATAATATTTGTTACCTTCTACATCATGTAAAGGAATTCCTGTAGGTCCTCTTTATACATAGACCCCAAAAATGATGGAGGATTCATTCGGGTGAAGTCCAAAATTCTAGCTGTAGCAGTATTGGCAAATGGGTTAGCCTGAACAGCAACTGGGCATTTAATCTGGGCTGCTATAGAATGAGCTAGAGTGGTAAAAGTTTCTCTTAATTTTACATGGAAAATATGCTCATCCAGGGGATCTGCCTGAACGGGTGGAGGTACTGGCTGGTTTCCAGTTCTTCTCCCGTTAGTCTTTTTGGGAGACACATTCTATAAACGGAAGGGAAACTTGGATTAGATAGAGAGTTTAACTTGAGCTCATGATCACTCGCATGACATGAATACTAAAAGAAGGGAACTTTTCCTAAAAATGCCTCGTAGCCTCCTTTCCAGAAATGTGGCATGCTATATACCTATGCACAAGACTCTACTTAACGAAACTTTTAGACTCCCTAGGGCTCTGTTGAATCATAGGCTTTGATACCAAGTTTTTAACCCTCCGAGACTGCACCCTGGGCATCACATAATGCTTATAATCCCTAAGGAACACAAGCTAACCCATGACTAGTACCTGCTGTGAGAAGTGAATAATAATAATATTGAAAATATATGCGAAAGTTAGGATAAAATTGCCACAAGATTCACAAACTAAAAACAAATACTGAATACTGATAATAATACTGAAAAACTAAACATTTGTCTGAAATAGTCTAGTCCAAAAACCTCTAACTATCTAAATATGGAGTTGATGGGATAAGTCCCTAGCCAACTCTGACTGTTGAACATACTGAACTACTAGAATGCTGAAATAAATAACCCTGTCCTCAAAATATGAGTACTCACCACTATAACTGCTGCTAATAACCTGAGCTGCTAGGTACGATCAGGAGTCCGTGTGTCTGAACCTATGATATGAGACATCCTAGTTCAAAATAAAGATTATGCTTCAGTACTTTAAATGTACCAGTATGCTAAGTGAGGCAAGCTAATATACATGGGTTCATATACATAAGATGATAACTGATTGAATGGACACCATTAAATAACTAAATAAGAGTGCATGCAAAACTGTAACTACTGATCATGCTGACTATGCAATACTGTGCATATAACCTCTATCTAAACTAGACTAAAACTGAAGTACTAAGTTTTGGTAACTGAATACTGATAACTGAGGTTTAGACTGATACTGAAGTACTAAATTCTAATGGCTAACTAATTGATAACTGATATACATGGTTCTGTAGAACTATATGAGTTCTTTACTGAGATCGAATATTGAATACTGAGTACTGAATACTAAAACTATAACTGTGGGAGTTCATCTAACCAACATACCCCAATTAGAAACTGAGTTGGGGTCCAATCTGTGGCCCAGTTAGAAGGGTGTTAGCATCTTGCCAAAGGATACTAACAATGTTGTATCAACCCTAATCTGGCAGAAAGACTCATGAATTGTATATATGGTTGTGTCAACCCTAATCTGGCAGGTGGAAGACTTACCCTACGCTGGCTATGTAGTTCTATAACTCAGGGATTGCTACTAAGGGTTAAACTCTCTGCTGGCAGAAATACCCTCATCCCTAGGTTTTCTCAGTACTAAATCCTACTCCCAACTGAATAGACACTGAGCTGATCACTAGACTGTACTAGTCTTGAATAAATTGTTACTGATTCTGTTAACTGACTGAACTGGACTGAGTACACTGAGTTCTATAACTGATTGAGTTCTACTGTTTGTGATATTGCTGAAACTATTTTGTAGCTACTGTAATTCTAGGTAAACATTAAGATTGTTGGGTATTGAATACCCCCAGGACTCGATAGCATTAATAGTAAAACATGGCAAAATCTTGAAGGCATTACATTAGTTACTTGTCCACAATGCATTTATTTAGACATTTTGTCAAACATTTGAGAGGCATGAACTTTTACATGAATGGGACTACATGATAACATGTCATGAATTCACTACTAATTTACACAGGCATTCCATCAAAACACTTGGGGAGCATAATTAATCCACATAGAAATCATCAAGATATCAACATTATGGCTACAACATTCCACTTGCAAATTATAGGGTTTAACTGAGGATCACATAATTATACTTACTTGCTAATTAATTCACTTGAAACTTGTATGAATCTTGATTTGAAAACCATACAACAATACATACATGAACATAATCCAATTCAAACATGTAAATCATGAAATCAATAAAATTATAGTTTTAAAAAGGGTTCTTGAACTCCAACGGTGGAAGGAAACCCAAGGATGAACACCTAACATACCTTGAATGTTGATTTTTTGAGAATTTTGGTAAATTCTTGGAACTTGAATCTTGAGCTTGATGAACTAGGGTTTGTTCTTAAGAGGATTTTGAGAATAAAGAATGAATTTTTACCCTTTTGGGGCTTAATCTCGTGTTTTAACTGAATTGGGTGAGAGGAAAAGAACCTAATTGCCCTTGGAAAGTTGGATTTTTAATGAGAAAAACTAGCCAATAACGTAATACCCAATGCAAAGGTATAGGGTATTACAATATCTCCTCCTTGGAAACATTCGTCCTCAAATATGGCTAGCTAAGCTTAGAATATTGAGGAATCTGAGGCTATAAGCTATCATGCACAACTGAAATAAACTGAACAACTGAATCTAAATCATTCTGATCTCCTATGTAGTCCTGTGAGTGCATGAACTTACATGAGGACAACTCTATAGCTGAATATATGATTAGAAAAGAACTGAATCAAGGAAGAGTATTACCTTTGGTTACATCTGAGTTTGCGGAGAGAGGTGAAGGTACTGGGCTCACATATACATTTTGTTTCCCAAGTTGCACCCTCAACAGACTGATTTCACCAAAGAACTTTAACCAATGAAACTTCTTTGTTCCTTAGTCTACAGATCTGATGATCTAGAATCTCAACTAAAATCTCTTTGTAAGAAAAGTTGTTCTGAATATTTAAGCTTTCTGAAGGAACTACAATAGTGGATTCATTGATGCACTTCTGAAGCATAGAGATGTAAAATATAGGATAAATGGTTGACAAGTCTGGGGGAAACAGAAGATCATAATCTACTTTCCCAATGCGACTCAAAATTCTGAAAGGGCCGACATATCGGGGACTAAGTTTCCCCTTCTTGCCAAATCTCTTCTCCCCTTTCATGGGTGAAATCTTCAGATACACTAAATCATCAACCTCAAACTCAAGGTCTCTTCTTCTCACATCTGCGTATGACTTCTGACGACTCTGGGCTATTTTCAATCTTTCTCTAATCAACTTAACTTTCTTCATAGATTCAAACACTGTATTAGGCCCAAGCAAAGCAACCTCACTCACTTTAACTCAACCTATGGGTGATCTACATATCCTCCTATAAAGAGCCTCAAATGGGGCCATCTGAATGCTAGAATGGTAACTGTTATTATAAGCAAACTTAATCAATGGTAAATGCTCATCCCAACTTCCTTTAAAACCAAGAGCACATGCCCTTAACATATCTTCTAGAGTTTGGATGGTCCTCTCTGCTTGACCATCTGTCTGAGGGTGAAAAGCTGAACTAAGATGAACTTGGGTACCAAGACCCTTCTAAAAAGCTCTTCAAAACTGGGAAGTAAACTAAGTGCCCCTATCTAAAATGATAGACAAGGGAATTCCATGCAATCTGACTAACTCTCGAATATATAACTTAGCATAATCCTCAGTTGTATGGGATGTATGAACTATAACAAAATGCGTTGACTTAGTTAATCTATCTATAATAACCCAAATCGTATCATGATGACAATATGAATGGGGTAAACCAGTCATAAAATCTATATTCACCTCTTCCCACTTCCAAGTGGAGATACCAAACTCATGCAATATACCACCAGGTCTTTGGTTCTCTACCTTAACTTGTTGATAAGTTGCACATTTGCTATAAACTCTGCTATATCTCTATTCACACCACTCGATCAATAGATTTCCTGTAAATTGTGGTATATCTTGGTAGCACTTGGATGAATAGAATAGAATGCTTCTACCATAATCCGCTGTCTCAAATCATCAATACATGGCACATAAAATCTACTCTAATATCTCAACACACCATATCCTCCTTGGGAGAAAACCTCTACCTTTTGGCCTTCAACTGACTCCTTCAGTTTGACCAAACCAGAATCTATATCTTGTTTCTCCTTCACTTCCGAAACTAGGTAAGATTTGGAACTACTTTGAACCCAAACATTCCCTTCAACAAAGTCAACTAACCTAACACCTAATCTATCCAAACGATGAACTTCCCAAGCCAACTCTTTCTTATCATTCTCCACATGAGCTACACTACCCATAGACAATCTACTAAGGGCGTCTGCCACTACATTGGCCTTGCCCAGATGGTACAACACACTTATGTCAAAATCCTTTAGTAATTCTAACCACCTTCTCTAATAAAGATTCAACTCTCTCTAGGTAAATACATATTACAAGCTTTTATGGTCCGTAAATTCATCAATATGTACCCATACAGATAATGTCTCCAGATTTTCAAAGCAAACACAATGACAGCTAATTCAAGGTCATGGTTTGGGCAGTTCTTCTCATGACGCTTAAGTTGTCTAGAGGCATAGGCTATAAGCTTACCTCTCTGTACCAATACACAACCATAACCAATTCTAGAGGCATTAGAATACACCACAAAACCATCTGTACCATCAGGTAATGCTAGGATTGAGGCTGAAGTGATTCAAATCTTTAACTCCTAAATATTCTTCTCGTAGGAGTCTGACCATAGGAACTTAACTTTCTTTTGGGTCAATCTATACATAGGAGACACAATAGATGAGAAACCTTTAACAAAACAATGGTAATAACTAGCTAAACCCAAGAAACTTCTAATGTCTGGTGGAGAGATAGGTTTAGGCCAATTTCTTATGGCTTCTGTCTTTTAGGGATCGAATCTAATGCCATCAGAGAAAACAATATGACTGAGAAAGGCTATTGGTCTTAGCCAAAATTCACACTTAATAAATTTGGCGAATAATTAATGATCTCTAAGAGTTTGTAACACAATTAGATGGTCTGCATGGCCATCCTCACTACAAGAGTAGAAAAGGATATTATTTATGAAAATTATGACAAAGATATGTAGATACTATTTGAACACTCGGTTCATGATGTCCATGAAAGCTGTTGGGACATTGGTTAGCCTGAAAGACATGACTAAAAACTCAAAATGACCATAACAGGTTCTAAAGGTTGTCTTTGGAATATCTCACTCTCTTACTTTAAGTTGATGATAGTCGGATCTAAGGTATATCTTTGAGAAATAACTTGCACCTTAGAGTTGGTCAAATAAGTCATCCATTCTAGGAAGAGGATATTTGTTCTTGACTGTGACCTTATTTAGCTGGCGATAGTCATGCACATACATAGAGAACCATCTTTCTATCGTACGAATAAGAAGGGAGTGCCCCATGGAGAAATACTAGGCCTTATGAAACCATTATCTAAAAGATCCTTGAGTTTCTCTTTCAACTCCTTAAGCTCTGCAGGAGCCATACGATATGGAGGAATAGAAATAGGCTGAGTATTTAGAAGAAGGTCAATACCAAATTTAATCTCCCTATCGAGAGGTACCCTTGGGAGATCTTCTGGAAAAACATTAGGAAACTCATTAACTACACTGACTGACTGAATTGTTAGAATCTTAGACTTTGTGTCTTTGACTCGAACTAGGTGGTAAATTCAACCTTTTAATATCAACTTTCTGTCTTTCAGATAAGATATAAAATGACTTTTGGAGACACTGAATTACTTGACCACTCAAAGACTTGCTCATCTGGGAATTGAAACTTTACCGCACGGGTGCAACAATCTACAAAAGCATAATAGGAATGGAGCCAATCCATACCAAGAATAAGATAAAAGTTAACCATATCTAAATCTATTAGGTCTACTAACATGACTTTATGAAGAAAAGTTATAGAACACTTCTTATAGATTTGCTTAGCAACAACTGACTCGCCTACTGGAGTAGAAACCAAGAAGGGCTCAGGGATCTTTTCAGAATTTATCTCAAAATTTACTGCAACTAATGGGGTCACATAAGAGAAACTTGACCCAGGGTCTAGCAACACATAAACATCAAAATGAAAGTCACGAAGCATACCAGTAACAACATTTGAGGAATCTTCCTACTCCTAGTGGGATGGAAAAGGATAAGACCGATTCTACACTAGCCGCCACCAGTACTGGATGATGTACCCTGAGGAGAGGCTGGGCGACCTAGGGGAGCTGGTGCATTAGTAGTCTAAGTCTGGGGACGGACATCCCTATTTCCCCATCTAGAATGTAGGCATTCTTTGATTCGGTGAACTATCTGGCCATAATCGTAGCAATATTTCAAACCCCACAAATATTCACTCTCATGATTCTTACCACACTTATCACATAGGGGATGATTGGGCTTCACACTCATACTATTCTGAGATCTGGACATAAAAGACTTACCCCACTATTCCTACCTATTTCTGGGAGTGGGAGAACTGGCTGTAGAAGGTGCGGGCATAGATGTATAATTTTGAAATTTTGGACAATTTCCTCTTTGAGATCTAGCATGGATATACTCAAACTTCCCAGTTCTAGCCTTTTTATTTACTCTTTCTCTTTCCTTTAACTTATCTACCTCAATCTGTTGAGCGTGCATCATCAATATGGAAAGATCTATGTCTCCAATAAGTATGGTAGTCCTACACTCCTTAAATACCAACCCAGATACACCGGTTACAAACTTACTCATGTTTGACCTAGGGTCAGCTATCTAATCAGGGGCATACTTAGACAATGTTTAAACTTGAGGCAATACTCATTCACTGTCATTGAGCCCTACCTCAGGTTCATGAACTCTTCTATCTTAGCTTTCCTTATCTCACATGGGAAGAACTTGTCTAAGAATGCATCCTGAAAAATCTGCCAAGTCATGGGAGTTGTATTCTTCCCTCTGCTTTTCTTCTACATCCACACTCAATCATATGCAACATCCTTCAACCTATAGGATGCTAATTCTATACTTTTCTATTTAAAAACATGCATAATTTGGTTGATCTTCTTCACCTCATCTAGATAAAGTTATGGGTCCTCACATGATTTCGACCCAAAGAACTCTGGCGATTTCATTCTCATAAAATCTCAAATTCTAGATACGGCTAAGTCCCCATCTTTCTGAGGTGGGACTACAGCCTGATGGTTTCCCTAAACATTAGCTGTCACAGTTTGGGCTAGTGCCTGAAAGACAGCCCAAAACTCTGCATGTGACGCATTCTCATTCAAAGAATTTGTGGGCTAAGGTGGTTGGTTATCATTTCTGTGGGTATTAGCTTGATGAGGAGGCATCTTCTATCGTACGAAAACATGAATTAAAAGCAGAGAGAGATACTAAATGCACGATAGATCATGAAAAAAGAGATGGTTTCCTAAAATGCTCCATAGCCTCTTGCTCATAGATATGGCACGCTTCATATAGATGATCTAGACTCTACGTAACACGTCTTGTCTGACTCCCTAGGAATCTCTAAACCTTAGACTCTAATACCAAGTTTGTAATGCCCCAAAATCTAAGTTCCCGAGATGCCACACGGTGCTCCAAACTATAAGTAGTCACTTACACTGGCTACTTTCTACTAAGTATGGATCTCAAAATAGGGAAAATAAACATGAAATCATAATAAATGTGGAAATCTTATCTTAAACATACTAATCTCACAAGTCTCGATAAAATAATACTGAAAAATTTGAATACTGAATCAAAAGTCTAAAATTGAATCTAGTAGTCCGACAAGTCTCTACTGACTGATTCTAGAGAGCCACTGGGATAGGACCCCAGCTGACTCAAACTATATGAAATGAACATTGAAACATCTACTAAGAAACTGAAAATATGAATAGCTAAGTCCCCAAACTAAGAGGACTCACCAACTGCAGGGATGTAGATGAGATACTCGAAGATCACTCACGCTGATAAGACTGAGCACCTAAACCTACATTATGAGACAATGTAGTACACAGACGTATATATGGATCAGTACTTTAAGGGTGTACTGAGTATATGGGGGTTAATGCAACAAGTAACCAATGTCATCACAGTTTATAAAATCATTCATGTTAAAAATGTAGGTGAATCACATAGGCTTGAGTAATCTAAAATTTGTAGATCATAAATCATGAATAGTAAAACATATAATACAATTCTTGTGAGTCACAACACTTAGTTCTGAAAAATATATTCTGTTCTTATTTAGTTCTGAAAAATATATTCTGTTCTTATTCTCAAATCATATAGGCTAAGTGAAAAGAGCTCCCTTTTATGTCTGAAAACCAAAAACTGTACTTCTGTAACTGAAATCTTAAGTAAAGTAATATCTAAGTAAGTTTGTGAGCCTTTATACTTGGTATTTAAAATCTGGAAAATACTCTATATTAGGGAGCTTCTCTTAACTGGCATAAACTATGTGAGCATTCATGGAGTCCAATATCTCATCTTCCTAAGGAAGAATCCTTACGTTGGGGAGAGGAGTCATACTCTTGTCAGAGAGTATAAGCTATTTGTGTGATCACAAATCTGTCATCTACATAGAAGTGGAAATAATCTAAATCCTATGTTGGCACATAGTTCTGGGGCATGAAACCATAGTTACGTACCCATCGCGGTGCTAAATACTACTCCCATTAAATTTGTATGCTTTCTGATGAAAATCCCCTTTTAAAATAATCTAATGGTTTATAATGAAAACCAACTCTATAGCTGTAAAGCCAAATCTGAAATCCGAATCTATAAAGTGGATTTCATATCTATTCTGAGACCAAAAGGTCAAATCTTTATCAATAATTTGAGAGAAATCTAGTCATAGGGTGCTTATAGCACAACAATTCTTGGAATAGCAATCTTTAATTAGGGATTAATGACCCATGTATGAATCTTATGTTAAAACATCAAAATGTTCATGTTTGAAAAGATAAACATTGATAATTGAATTCAAAATCTTGGAAATTTCTGCAATATGCGTGAAAATATGGACATAATCATGTAATTCAACTTCTAAGTCATTGAAAATTTCATAAACTTGTAGATAACATTAATGGGTCTAAACCCTAACTTCAATTTCATCAAAAATCATATAAAATTCAGTAAATTTATAATTAAAATAAGTTTTGGGCACAAGGATGAAAGGAGTATCCTTGTTCATAATTCCACATACCTTAATTGATGATCTTTGATGCTAAGACTTGAATATTGGATCTCTATTGATGCTTTGGTGATGGATTCTTAGAGTTATTGAGTAGGGGATTTTTAATATTGAATTTCTTTGGATTTCTTGGAGAGAAAGTTTAATGATCTAGGGTTTTGCTTGAAAGAGAATTGATGAAAAATGGATGTAATATGCTTTGAAGGGGTTTAATTCTTTGTTTAATATGGATTAGGGACTTGGGAAATGTCTAAAGTGCCCCTTTTTTAGAAGTTTAATCGGAACTGAGAAAAGAAAGAAATTCTCAATTTTACCTGCCACCGCGACACGCCACTATTGCGGTGGCTCACTGAAAATTGATGACTAGGACCTGGAAAATCTCCGCGATGCGGAGCTATCAAGTGCTATGCTAAATTTCTATTTGGTCCATCACCGCGATGTGCCACCATCGCAGTGAGCCACTGCAAATGGACAAATAGAAAAGAAGGCTTCTTCGCGACGCGGGGAAATCACGGAGGTTCATTGGATTTTAACAAATAAAAAATTGGACCACTCCTCAGTGCTTCAATATCGTAGAGTCTTACTGGATTTTTACAATTGCGAATTTTTCCTTCTCCGCGACGCGCCAAGTGCCCAGGTCGCACACTATCAACTTAAAGATACCATAACTCCTTCATTGAGTGTCAGATTTAGGCAAATTTGGTATCGATAAAAAGATTATTCAATTTTCCACGCAATGAAAATTCTAAATATGGAAAATTCCATATAAAATAATTATTTATTATTTTGGAAGCTATCCCTTAACATTCTAGGGACGAATTTTAGCTAAAGAAGGTATGGGGTATTACAGGCGCCAAGAAGGCACGACTTTTTTGTGAGTTCAGAAGTCAAACCTCTCAAGGCAGAGATTTTAGAGGTTCTCGTTGATACCATGGTAGGCCAGTGCGGGAGGCTTTACAGAGTTTAGGTAGTGAACCTTCTATTTCAGCAGCTTAGGGTGGCCATTCGGTCCTAGTTGTGCGTTCTCTTATTGAAACTGGTCATAGAGGTTGCTATGTGTGTGATGAGATTGGCCATGTGGCCAAGGATTATCCCCTCCCTGTGGTTTTGGCTTCTTTTATTCCAGCTGTGAGAGGTAAGGGTGCTACCAGATGTGTGAGGGGCAAAGGTAGTAGAGCTCGAGGGGTTGGTCATAGGGCCACTCAGGCAGTTAGTGGTTGTGGGCCCACCCAGGTAGTTGGTGGTTGTGGTCAGTGTTATGCTATACCAGCCATACTTGAGGTAGAGGCTTTTGTTGCTATTATTACAGGCATCGTCCCCATTTATTTGTAATTTGCATCAGTGTTATTTGATCCCGAATCGACTTTCTCCTATGCATCTGTGTATTTTGCTTTGATTTTTTATTCTGTTAGTGATCCTTTTACCATGTATAGTTTGAGTAGTAGGTAGCGATATTGGATTCTACAGTGCCTGAACGAGTAACACCTTTAGCCGTCATAGATGGGAGCTTTCAAAAAAGAAGAGAATGAAGACAAGATTTTACAAAATTCAATACTTCTTGATTCTGCAAAAAATTGCAAGAATCCCAATGGTGCTGAATCAAAGAATGTAGGAGAACGTAGTTGATTGGTGTGCTTCATACCATGTACCAACCAAGAATTGATGATCTCCATGAATGATCTTAGAACAAGAAATAGAGAAGTTGAAGCTGAAGAAGAAGAAGGAGAAACTGAAGAAGAAGAAGAGAGAGTAATAGAGAAGGAGATAATGTGAACTTATATGATTCATCATGATCCAAGTGTGTACAAGAGATCACTGAATACAAGAGTGAGATATCTCCAGCTAGTAACTAATAATTATTTGGAAGTTAGTTAAGGCCTAACCGACTATACCTAATTAACTACTTTCTTGACAGTGTAAAAGACTAGACTACCCTTCTGTTTATAGTTATATTTGTATTTTGAAAAATATGTGTCATTCAACAATTGATCCATTTAACACATCATAAGCAAGTGTGTTTAAATTCACACACTTGATTTATGTGCATAATCGTTTAAAAGACATAACTAGATTGAGTTTATGTCTCTATATGGTCACTAATAATGCTTATATGGTTATCTTAGAAAATATGTCAAGTTTAAAAGTCTATTTAGGTATTTTGTCTATTCCTTTTTCATTATGTTTGTTTATTTTAGTGTTTCTGAGATCGTATTAATAACCCGGAATTTTCAAGCACTTTGTAATACTTATAAAAATTTCTGCATGAAGATATTTTTTTATGCATAATATATAAATAAATGGATATTCAAACATGGCCTTTACGGGGTAGGTATTCACTTCATCTTTGAGCATGTACATCTAGACACCTTAACTCATTTTTACTGTGTCAGTTAAATATTTTAACTTATAAAATGATCATCTAGACACCTCCAAAATTTAAGTGGCACGTCCGTGTGGGAGTCCACGAGACGCAGTGGGATGAGTTGGGGTGTTTATTTGCCAGTTGAGATGTACATTCTCAAAATTAGAGTGCTTACTTGCTTGTTGAGACCAAGCTAGAGTGTTTAAGATCTCAATTCTTTTTTAAAAATCTCTACATTAATTGTATACGATAGAGATAATTCAGGCAGTCTAATTAATTTAGTAGCAAAAGGGATCGAATTATTTTTCTTGAGTTAGGTTAAATTTAAGTTTTTACTTTCAGACTAAGAGATATTGAAACCTACTAACCAAGTTCATTTACTGAAGAATTCTTTTCCTACCTTTCTTGATTAATTAACTTAAGCAGATAATAATCATGACAGAGATCCATTGAATTTAAATAATCCTTTAGATACCAAAGAACTTGTTATATATGTATTGCAAATGTTATTGGAATTTTGAATAATATGTATATCTTGTGTTAAGTTTCTAAAGTTTCCTGAAACTTTTTGACTTTGCTCACCAGCTCTTGAGTATCTTTCCAAAAAACAGTACTCCCTCCGTTTGAAAAAGAATGATCTATTTTGACTTGACACAAAGTTTAAGAAAATAAAGAAGACTTTTGAATCTTGTGGCCTTAAATTAAAGTTGTGTTAAATGTATCAAAATGTCCTTTAATCTTTTGGTTCAAAATGTCATGTGGAAAGTTGACATTAAAGTATTATCAAAAAAGGAAATGGGTTATTCTTTTTTAAACGAACTAAAAAGGAAAGTAGATCATTCTTTTTTAAACGGAGAGTAATTTACCAGAAGTATGATGAGAATATAGTAGTCCTCACAACATAGTCCAGATATTTATTAGACATTGACCGACCCCGCGGCATTGACAGGTTTAACTTGGCAAATCATACTTACAAGTAGGATTTATGATTCGGGAATGAAAGATAATTGACTCCCAATGGCTAAACTTCACATAGAAAGGGGTATAAGTGGCTAGGCCAGGCCATTTCTACACTATTTACGTCTCTATGCTTGATTCTTCGAGTTGGGCACACTTTTTTTATTAGAAGACATTTTATTCACCGAGTAATAATATTACAAAGCAGTATCAAAAATTGTAGCACCGAGCAAAGTCACAGTCTTGCGGCTCTTCTATTTCTTTTCTATGTATATACCCAATCTAACTAACAGCAAACATATAGAGTAAAGAGTAATAGTTTTGTTTCATCTTCTCATTGCAAGCCTTGATAGCATATGGCCTATGCACATGGTCTCCCGTCTAATTAACCACATCTCTACGTTGACTAACTTGTGAGAAAACTCTCCCATTTCATTCCTGCCATATGAAGCAGATAGGAGCAGCAATAATCACTCGATATATTATCTCAACAGTAGCTGATTTCCCTTTTAGCATTCTATTATTCGAGTGCTGCTCTTTAGGCCAAGATGAGCAGTTTTGTGGCATCCTTTCATTGTCACAGCTTACCCCGATCATAGTACACCACTCACATTCAAAAATACGTGGTTTATACTTTCATTATGTGTACCACTCAATAGACAGTCAAGCACAAGTGATACCCCAACTACTTAACATATCCTCGTATATGTTATGATTTTTGCCCTGATTTTCTTACTATATTTAAGTTTTATTTTTTCTTAGAAGGAAAATAAAAGTTACCATAATTACTTTTACTTTTCCTGAAAGAAAAAAATATAATTCTTTTCCATATTTGGCTAACCTCTCTCTTGGAGGAAAGGTTTTGGACATCTATAAATAGAAGACCCCCTTTTCATACTATAACACAATAGCATTCACAATGTAGTCTTTAAAGAGTCTTTCTTTGGAGGGAGATTTTCTCCCAATAGATTTTAAGTTTTTTTATTTAGTTTTCAATATGTAGCTGTTTGGCCAAACCATATCCAATAATGTATTTTTAGTTTAATTTTTCATGTGTCGTTTTATTTATCGTCTCATAGTTTGCAACTAATAGTTTTTGCATGATGCCCTCTCGATTTCGAACCCGAAAGTATATAGCTTCTCATGAAGCATCAAATACATGGTTAATGTTCACTTGGGAGCTCCTTAATTATCACAACCAAGCTTCTACGTGGTACCTTCTAGTAGTCACCCCTCAGTTTGGTATACATTGCTTGGGAAAAGTCATCATTTTCATTTAAACTAAACCCTAAAATTCGAAGACACACCTAAACTATTGAAGTGACCTAATATACACTTATATTATTTAAAAGTGAATTTATTTACCCATCAAAACTGGAGTGGCAAAGAATGTGATATCCACATTCCTACACGCACGTGAAAATCAAAAAACTAAATTAAAAACTTATTAAAACGTCCACATGTCTTCATCATTCAATTGGATTTTATCAACTTATTTTATTTATTTAGTTTTTAGTTTATATTTATGTAGTTTTTATTTTCTTTCTTTACTTTTTATGTGTTTTTTTCTTTTTTTTTTCTTTTTTCTTTTTTTTCTCTTCATCTTTGTCTTCTTCCATATTTTCTTCTCTCTTTCTTAAATCCATCTCTAATTCCTTAATCCATTTCTTCTCTCAGCCTCCGTCAATTCATTGATGAGTTCACAAATACACTTATTCTTTTAACTTTTTTTCTTCATTTTTTTGGATATTTTGTTGTAGGTAGTTGGGAATTAAATTAGATTGTGGGTTGTTCGAATTTTACAAAATTGGATTATGGGTATCTTGAGTTTCATGAGTTTGTTCTGGGTTTCTTGCATTTTACTGAATTGTGTTGCGGGTTTCTCAAATTTTGCAAATTGGGTTATGTTCTATCAAATTTTACGAAGTTGGATTATGGGTTTCTTGTATTTACCAATTGGGTTGTGAATTACTAGAATTTTACTGAACTGGGTAGTGGGTTTCTTGAATTTCAAGAATTGAGTTTTGTGTTTGCATACGAATTGGGTTATTCTTTGCTCGAATTTTGTCAAATTGGGTTTGGGTTTCTTGAATTTGACAAAAATGGTGGATGGTTGTGAAATAGTGAAAGAATTGAACTTATTTTGCTTGTTGAATTCGGGTTACTTTGACCCGATCGAATCCGCTCGTTTTATCAACAAAAGGGCTTTGCCCAAATTTAAAATAAAAAAAGGATTGAAGTTGATGATTAATCTAGAGAAAAAGAAAAAAAAGTGAAAAAAAATATGTTATTGACAAGTGTCAGTGCGTGTATATACACATTCAGGACAAAATTTGATTGTGACGTCTTAAGGGTTAAATAAATTCAATTTTAAATAATAGCGTGTATTAGTTCGCTTTAATAGTTTAGGTGTGTCTTAGACTTTTTGAGTATAGCTTAGGGTGGAAATGATGGCTCTATCCTATATTGCTTTAATAGATAATTATCCCACAACATTCATTTGTTCCTTATTTGTTCTAATATTCAAATAGTTCTTCTTTGCCTTTAAGATTTCTTAATCTTCCAAAGCCTATTTGGGCATTACATCCCTTCTTATAAGTTGGACATTCATATGGTAAGTATATTGACCCATACCATTCAGAGAGTTTCTCCTTGTTTATGTTCAGATTCCACAACATCTTATGTATTACAGCTCTGCTTCGTGTTGTAACACACAATAGATTTAGACCCTCGGCAGCTTTGGGCTCGCAGAGCTTCTCCCAGGCTACTAGCGCAATATTTCATGGTAAACCTTTTGTAGTCTAGAAGAATCTTTTGCAAATCGCTTCAATCTGCGTAAACACTTCTTTTGGAAATACAAACAATTGGGCCTAGAAAGTTTGTATAAAGAGCAGGATTACCTTGATCAACTGTAGCCTGCTTGCATAAGATAATCAAAAAATTACACAAAACCACAACTTAAATATCACTTATTACATAAAATTTTAACTCTCAAAACATATTACAAAAATCTCACTTTTTCAATTTTCCTCTCTAAAAGTACATATACATAGTTGTTCTCCTTGAAACAAGCCTAAAATCAAGAAGCCATTATCTAGAGGTTACCATTTTGAATTCATTATCGTATTTGATTCAAACTCTTACTCAATGGCATTCAATTCTAACAAAAATGTCATTTTCAATATTCTGTAATTTTTAAGATCTGATGTTAGTTTTTTTTTTTTTGTCTTTACCAAAAAATAATAGATTCTGATTGAACAATTTCGTGCATGTTGCTCATTCAATAGAATATGTTCAAAATCTTTTTTCTGACTTTGAGTAAGATTTTTTTCTACTTTACCCAAAATACTAAAGAATAAGCTTTTGGATGTACTCCATTCACTCATTATTACTTAGTAAATGAATGATACTCCGTCTTTTAGTGTAGGATTAACTTAGTTAGACCATTGTGAACTGACGAATTGGATTATTAGGTTCATTCCCGGAGAATTTGATTATCAGGACCCTAATTTTATTGAAAACAGATCAAAATATCGTAACGACCCCATTAAGATGAAGAAACTTAGAAAAACTGTTGATCGAATTTCAAAAAATGAAATCGAAGGAGTATTATTTGATTTTTTTTATTTTTTTCATTTTTTATCAATGTGAGTTATTTTTTATTTTTTATTTTTGAATATAGTTGTTAGTTTTGCAGTATTATGTGGGGGTTTTCATGATTTTGAGGGTGCATTAGTAGTTGCGAATGTATATATATATCATTACTTATGTATATGGTAGACATATACATAAGTGTTGCTACATATTTGAAATATAATGATATGATTATTTATTGTACTGGGATATAGTGCTTTTTCATCAATGTGAGTTTTTTTAATTTTTTATTTTTGAATATGGTTGTTAGTTTTGCATTATTATGTTGAGTTTTTCATGAATTTAATGGTGCATTAGTAGTTGCCAGTGTATATACATATCAGTACTTATGTATATGGTAGACATATACATAACTGCTGGTACGTATTTGAAATATAATGATAAATATAATTCATATACATCGTAGACTTGTGTATTGTAGTTTTATAATTTATGTAGGACCTATTTTGTTTAGTTATACCAATATACTTATCAGAAGATATGTATTTATATTATTGTTATGCATATTCAATATTTTATGACAGAAAGGTCAATGAGATTAAGTTGTTTTGTAGTATGCTTTTAACTGATTTTTTTGACGCAATATGCATATCGGTGTTTTTCAGTAAAGTGAGATTTTTTTTAATATGATTGCTAGTGAGGGCAGCGTTATGTGTGTTTTTCATTAATGTAACTGTGATTGAGTAATGGCCAGTCTATATACAAAACATTAAATATGTATGTATATTATTTGCATGTCAGGACTGTGGAGTGTTTGTTGCTGGGTATGCAGAATACTAAGTGAAGAAATTATTGTACCTTCAGTTGATTTTGAAGCAGAATGTCATCATATGAGATATGCGTCACTCTTTCGAAATTACGATTTACAAAAAATGAAGAAATTAAATGTTATGTTAGTGATAATGACGACCCTCCAAGACCGAGGACAAAATTTGTCCTCATGCCTGGTGAAACAGGAATAGTTAGCATTGAATAATCTTAAAGATGCTTATAGTGAAGATTTTTTTTTTTAATATGGATTTGTTAGGATTCTAAATTATTAAACTAATTTAGGTGTTTTGTATGTACAAAGTTATTAGAACATATTAACTTATGTTTTTGAATTATTAGTTAAATTATTTTTCTGCGTGATATTGTGTGTTGTGCCTGTTACTTTTTGTTATAACGTACGTATATGTGTTATAAAAGTTTGTAAATGTTTATCTTATAGAAATGATAACAATATATACAAAAATATTTATGTAATTATATATATATATATATATATATATATATATTTATGGATATTTTATTTTCAAGCTATTTATCTAATTCAACCTGTTAGATTAGCTTATGCATTTTCATATTTTAACTATTCAATGACATGAAAGCATGAATTCATCACAAAAACATAAAATCACACCATCATATTTATGTTTCAAAACAATGACAGTAGCAAATCCAACTTCTTGAACAACTTAAATCAGTATGTTTTGGTACATTGCAACAAACATATAGTAGAAGCAAAGACAAGAAATCTATATATCTTATGTATATGTTTATACATTGAAGTTAAAAATATCATATATACATACTTTTTGATTATCATAATTATCGTATGATTAGCAATATATAAGTATATTCGTTGATGAATAACAAATTCATATAACAGTACACATGAACATACATAATTTCAACATATTTCTTGTCATATACATAGAATTGCAATGTAGATGTCGTCATATACATAGAATTATTATGTATAAGTAGTCATATACATAAAATTACTATGTATATGTAGTCATGAACATATACTTACAATGAAGGTATAGTCATATACATAGAATGACAATGTATATGTTTTCACGTACAAAGATTGAAATTATACCTAATAACATTGTACTAATAAACTTAGGATATATAATAGTTATATAGAAATTTCATAAGATTATCTAATAGATTGAATCAAATAAGACTAATACATAAAGTTTCATATAAATAAGTATAGGACTTCATATTCATTGAAGTTATGTATAATCCTGAATATCCAAATTATTTGACAACATATACATTGAAGTAACGCATAGAAATTATATATTATTGCATGTATATGTAACACATGCATATATATACCTACTTGAAAAAGAAACTTGAAAACAAAATGCTTTAATTTACATAGGTTTGCGGTTTGAGACACCAGTTAATTAAAGAATAACGTGATGCAGAAGTATCGATTTACACTTTAAAATAGAAATTAAAATACCATTATAATGAAACAGTAAACTGAACAAAAATGATATTCAACTTTTCGCAGCAAAAAACAACTACATCGGTTTAAAAAATACAAATAATTACTAAATGATAAATGGGTGATTAATGATTGTACATAGAGTCATTGATAACTCATTTCTCCTTCCAAAAAAAAGCTACAAAAATGCTTATTGTGACTGGCATATCCACATCGTCCACATCAATTTTTGCTTGATTACAATGTTTTGCTTAATTATGACATTAGTTTTGTTGATGACAATATTTCGCCCCGAATGATAAAAACATATTTTTTCTTGTAAGTAGATTCTTCTAACGTCCATTTACAGTCCTCATTGTAACATCGGAGTACATAACTGAAAAAGAAAAATGTAATATGATTAGTATAATCAAAAATTTAAAGTATGTCACAAAGTCGTTAAGCAGATTAATACGTATGTATATTACATATTCAAATTTTTTTAAAAAATTAGAATATATACGTATCAATTATCATTTCAGATATGAATAGATGATTCGTTATCGAATACGAATAGATGATTCAACTCGACATACAAATTAACACCATTATCATTTCGGATATGAATATATGATTCATTATCATTGACAACATAGAATACATCAATTCATTTTCGAGTTTCATCAATGTCTAATTCACCAGCAATTGACGAAATCATTCTCAAATACGTTATTGATTTTGCAACAAAAATTTCTTCACTTTTATTCTTAACATATTCTGTTTTGGATTTTCATTCACTAGAGTGCCTCAAAAGAATTGTAATATTCATCTTCTTGAATAAAATAAATTCAATTTTTTTAAAAGAGATCATAAATCAGTGATTACATTGTTTGTGATTTCTGTTATTTGATTGATTTTTTTTAATGTATTATGATTTTCAAAATTTGAAATAGTATAGCTGTTACACAAATTAAGGGACACAGTAAGTCATCATTAATGTTGTTGTCTTAACTGTGTGCTAAATAGAAGGAAAATCTGTTATTATCATATAAAAATGACCTAATTAAATTTTTATATACATAGTCTTATTTATGTAACAGTTGAGTTATGTATATTAATCGGCAGAGAACAAATTAATTAATAAAATCGGAGAAGAGATAACTATGTTTCATAGGATTGAGATTTAAGTTATTTATACTAAAATAATTATTTAGAAGTCCAGATAGTAATTATGCCGAGCATCTTTTTCAATAATGGTTGATGTTGCATCATTGAAATCCTCTTTGTACTCACACGGACACCAAGTTATCCAATTAATGTGCTGAGCTACACATTAATTGGTTAGACAAATGAGCTTAATTACAGGCATTACATGTGAACATAGCAGCCCAATTTTATTTTAGAAGAACAATTATATTTGAGTTATCTTTGAAGTTAAATTGGATTGGAGAGCGACTTAGTATGAATCTGTGATTTTTGTTGGGCCCAAAAAAATAAGATTAGATATAGAAATGTAAAAGGGGGGGGAGGGGGGGGGGATCTAAATATATGTCCATATATTACAAATTATAGCAGCACTTCATAGATTGCAATTAATAACAACTTTAAAAAAAATAGTAAAAGAAAAGATGATTTTTTTTTTTTAAAAAAATAAACCATCCTTAAAAAAAGTTTTTTCTCCTCCAAAATCTACTTTTCTTTATTTCTCCCTAATTTGTTATACATTTCACACTTTTTCTCCCTCTTCTTTTATACATGACTAGTATACATATCTGCACAATCTGCGAATAATATTAAAATATTATTTCTAATCATTTCATATTGTAATATATTGTACAGGCGTGTTTGAACATATTGCTTTAAAAAAATTCAAATACCATATTATTTCTCAATGAGATGCGAATAAAAAATATTCTATCCACCCTTCATCCATACCTCCATTTTCACCTCCACCTCTACCTCCACCTCCACCCCACCCCCTCATTTTTTGTAAAAAAATTGTTCTACCCGTCCAGCTCCTCCCACCCACTTTCCTACCTCTAGCCAATCTATGCGAAAAAAGTAAGTACGTAATTATATATATATATATGTGTGTGTGTGTGTGTGTGTGTGTTTCATGTATTTATTATTAGTAGATGATGCACAATTTAAATATACTAGATTATTAATATCTCCGCATACCCCACCCCACTTTCCTTTTTCCACCTCTAACCAAATTACCTGAGTAAAAATTTAATTGAGAAAAAGATTATGTTTTATATTTTTCTTTATTATTTAAAGATTTTTGTTTTTCAAAAATAATTTAGCCTTTTATTCTAGTGTCTCCCATCTCTTTCGCTTAAAATTTATAAATAGTAATAAGTGTATTATTTAATTACTTCATTATAGTTTCAAAATTAGTTCAAATTCCCTCCCTCTCCCCCCACCCCACCCCCTCCCAAAAAAAAATCCGCGATGTACTTTTTCTTTTATTGTATTTCAATTGCTTTATTTTTCTCTAATTAATTTAACTTTGAATCAACATAAGCAATTGATCTTTCTTCTTTTGTCTCAAAATATAAAATTAGACTAGGTAAGTTTTGTTAGTATAACAAAATAAATGAAATAATTGTTTTATTAGAAACTATCTTCATTTTCATAATACTCAGTAAGACCAAGTAATACTTAATATGATAGGTTCATATGAATTATCATTATTTTGGAGAAGTAAAGTCGTCCTTTATCAATATAGCTAAATAACATGACATATTACAAAATATTGAATGATTCTAAATATAGTTTGCATCATTATAGTAAACATATAGGAGATTAATTTATATTAAATACATCATGTCTTCTACTCGTATTGCAGAATCTTATTTATCATCACCTTGACATTCGTAAATAAAAATTAAAGCTTCCATATTCATTAACATAAATTGTCTTTTATGATTTAAAAAAAAAGCGTATAACTTGAAATTAAATTATCATGCCCACAATTACTCCAAATTCACGATCAAATAAAGAAAATGTCTTGCTACTAATGCAAAAACCCTCCTTACTCTTATAATAAACTGTCAAACCATGACAATGTTTATATTATATAATAAGGCAAGGACCATCTTTCCACCAAGCTCATGCTCTCCCTTCTCCCTCTACCTTAGAAGTTGCAAAATGATTGTAATTCCCCAGTTTTCATTAATTCCGAACAAATAAATTATGAAATTAGAAATAGAGATTAGCTCAGCTTAGTAGAAAACACACAAAATAATATGTATAGTTATTTTAATAAAGCAATAAATAAAGATGGTGAAAAGGTTAGCATTTTAAAAACTAAATGATTGACTAAATTTTTTAATAAAAGTTTATGTTATTTTCATTACGTGATTGAATATATTTATTCTTATCAATAATCAAACGAATAAATCAAAATAAAAATTATTACTTGAATTCAAACTTGGATATTGTATTAAAAAAATAGCTTGTAATACGGCTATCATTCATCTGCATACAAATATATAGATCTAAGAATTTTTAGAAAAAGAAAATTATGAAGAATGTAATAAATAAATTCATCAGTAAAACAAATAATCGATAATAAAAAGAGAGAGGGGAAGAGATTGAAAGAAGGAAGCTTAATGTTGGGTATGTATATAAGAGACGTCAAGAATTTAGAATTTCATTTCAACTCAAATTTGAAGAGGAGCTTTGGAGTAACTGCAAAGTTGTTGTCATATGACCAGGAGGTCACGGGTTCAAGCCTTGAAAATAGCCTCTGGCAGAAATACAAAGTAAGGCTCCATACAATAGACCCTTCTGGTGAGGCCCTTCCCTAACCTTGTGCATAGCGGAAACGTTAGTGTACCGGGCTGCTCTTTATTCCAACTTAAATTTAATTTGAATTCAAATTCAAATATTACATCAATTTGTAAAAAAAAAAAAATCTGATTATTGCTCTTATCCGTAGATGTGATTTTTTTTTATAATAGTAAACTTGAATTGAGAGGAATTTTTGAAATCAACTCAAAAATTTCTTATAGTAAAAAATAACACAATAAAAGAGGAGCAAATCGTTATTCGTCCTTATCTTTCCTTTCTTAACAATACTCTGTCCCCTTCACCTTATTTTCTCATTTTTTTTGTTAAACAAATCATGTTTTTTTTAATATATATATATATGTGTGTGTGTTTATATATATATATAACTTTATTGAGGTATTATAAGGTTTTCAATGATGATTAATTTGGATTTAGAAATATTTTAATTTTAAACTTTTTTTTATTTATTTATTATTTAGATATACAAATAATTGTTGATAGATTTAAATATTAATCTTATTATTACTGCTACGACATGTTACTCTATACGTATGTACAACTACTATAAATGTTATTTTTTAATTATTATTATTGCTATTATTATTTATTTATTTATTTAATATTTAAATATATTTTAATAACACTTGAAAAGGATAAGTTTATGAAATAGTTAGAATTTATTTAGGACTCTTCAATTATGGATTCCTAGATTTAAGTTAATGACTTTTTTTTCTTCTAAAAGTTTAATTTTCAAATTCAAATATACCTAATCCGTTATTTAAAATCTATTATTACAATAAATAAGCCTCTCTTTATTAGTTATCCATCAAAGATGAAAGATGGCTCTCTAACTAAACCCTAAACCTAATTCAAAACCTTCGATAAGATCTCGATCAACATGGCCACCACCTCCGATGGGGTTGGCCCACCGGAGAGCAATCAAAATGCTACAAATGGCAGTAGAAGCGAGGGGAATAAAGGATTATCAAATAACAAGGTTACATATGCTAATCTTCTGAAACCAAAAGAAGGTGAAAGTACGAAAGAAAGAATACCTCCTAAACCAGTGGTAATTCTTGAAGAGGAGCTGAGTATCACATGGAAAACATCTGAAGTAAAAAGCCTAATTATGCAAGAAAATTTACAATGTGCGGTAATTGATAAATTTTTGTATGGAAAACCTGATATAATGGAGTTGAGAAAGTGTATACCTATTCAATGCGGCATTAAGGGAGATTGCAATATTGGTGTACTAGACTCAAGACATATTCTCATTTGGCTGAGCATACTGAAAGATTATGTTAATATAATATCAACAACTGCATATTATATAAAAGCGAAGGAGATGTATTGGCAGGTCAAAACCCTTAAGTGGGATCCATGGTTTTGCAAAGAAAGCACTTTTTCAGTTGCCTCGGCAATAGGGAAACCATTAACAGTGGATATGGCAACCAAGAATCAAGCTAGACCTAGTTGCACCAGTGTTAATATAGAGGTTGATCTTGTTGTTAAATTACCACATAGAGTGAAGATAAATGAGGAAGATAATGAGACAAGACAGGTTAAATCCAAATGGATTAACATTCATTATAATTAAAAGCCGAAGTATTGCAAAGAACGTTGCTTGCAAGGAAGTAATGAAAATACATATTGGAATATGCATCATGAGCTACTTGAAACCCAAAAGGAAGAAAAGAATGAAGTAGAAAATGTACAAGCTGAGGGACAAAAGGATAATAATTCAGAAGCAGTGAGTAACAATCACAGCAGCAGAAGAGATTTCAAGTAGCAATGGTTAACAAGGAGGAAATGAGGAATAAGTACAAACAAGACAAATATAGCCATATTGTAGAAGAGGTGGAAGAGGACAAATAGTAGGTTATTACAGTAGCTAACACTTTTGATGTGCTCACATATGAAGAGCAGAAATAAATTATAATGCCCCGAGTTTGGACCCCAGACGCTACACGGTGCTTACGACCCCAAAGGATCACAAACTAACCCGTGATTAATATCTATTGTGAGCACTGAATAATAATACTGAAATAAATACACAAAATAGGCTAAAATTCCACAAGGTTCAAAATCTATAACTGATAAATATAATATCTGTTAAAAATATCAGAAAACTCAACACTATCTGAACTAGTCTAGTCTGAAAATCCTCTAACTGAACAATCTGAAATTGGAGTTGATGGGACAAGCCCCCAACTAACTCCAACTTCTAAAGTACTGAAACTATTGAATGCTAAAATAAAAATATATCCTCGATAGATGAGGACACACTACTAAATTTGCGACTATCAACTGGATTTATCTAAGTGCGGTTGGGAACCTGAGCGTCTGAACCTATGATATGAGATATCATAGTGCAAAGAAAGAGTATGTGTTAGTACGTGGAATGTACTGTATGCTAGATAAGGTAAGGCTGAATGCAAGGGTTCATATGCATAAATAGTAACTGACTGAATGATATAGAGTAACTGAATATAAGAGTACGTGGATAACTGACACTACTGAAATCACTAAGTATGCAATATTATGGACATAAATAGATATATAATGTATCTGAGCTTTTCTAAAGATAACTACTGAGTTCTAATAACTAAGTAACCAATAGTTGAAGTTACTGATAACTGAATTATTGATACTGATTGATTGTGTTTGACAGTCCTGATTTTGTAGAACTGAACTAAGATTTATATTAAAGACTACAACTAAAATTGTGGGAGGTAATCATCTAACCGACATGTCCTTTTTCTGAATAGATTTGGGTTCCAACCTGTAACCCCAGCTGAAAGGGTGTCAGTACCGTTCCACAGGTAAAGACACTGGCTGTGGGGTCAGTCCTAACTAATAGGTAACCCCTGAGATCAGTCCTAAACTAGCGGGTGATCCCTGAGTATGTCATTCCTATCTAACAGGTAACATCTCATAACCTATGCTGGCTTGTAGTTCTGGAACTTAGGGATTACTTCTAGGGACCCAGTCGTAACTAACAGGTAAGTCCCCATCCCTAGGCTCGCTCGGTGCTGAATCCTACTCTCAACTGAAAGACGCTTAACTGATTATATTGAGCTGGACTGGACTTATACTGAGTTTTCCTGAGTTTCGTAACTGACTGAGTTCTACTGAGTTTTGTAACTGACTGAGAGTACTAATGGTCGTGACATGACTAATACTATTCTGTAACTGACACTGGCTCTAGGTAAACAGCTAAATTTTTGGGTATTAAATACCCCCAGGACTCGATAACATGAAAAGTAAAGCAAAGCATAATCTTGAATAACTTAACAATGTTCACTTGGTCATAATTCATTCATAGAGTCATTTCATCAAACACTTGTAATGCATTAACCTATACATGAATGGGTAATACATGGTATCTAACTAAAATAAAAAATTAATTTAAAAAAACCGACCACTTGTGGAGGGTTTTTGAAGTAAAAAAATTAAAAAATAAATAATTTTAAGTAACACTTAATTATATATATAATCAAAATCAAATATATTAAGCTAATCCAATATAATTAATCAATCACTAATCTAAGTATGTATAAGAAACACATCACATTATATTATTGGATAATATACTTGTATACGTATGTGATGTATATAGCACGTATTTTGAACTTGATATAGTCGATAGTGTGTATATGTGTGTGTATGTATATGTATATACATAACATATACATATTATATTGCGATGGTATATTTATGACATAAGATAAATCAACCGATAACTTATTTGAGTATATGTGAAATACAAAGGGGTAGTAAAATCAGATATATGATGTATATAGTACGTATATATAATACATCGCATTATATTATTGGATAAGATACTTGTGTACGTACGTGATGTATATAGTACGTATTGATATAGTCGATAATGTGTATATATATGTGTGTGTGTATATATGTATATATATGTGTGTGTATGTATATATAGGTATATACATATTAATGACATAAGATAAATCAATCGATAATTCAATTGAGTTTCTGTGAAATACCTTGTATATTATTATATGGTAGTAAAATCGGGTATGTGATATATATAGTACGTATTTGAATGTTGATAGCCAATTGAATATATTTATATATATGTATATCTCGTGTAGTGATGAAATAGATATACTATTTTGTGTCAATATAACGTAGACTCACGTATATTGTTGATGTTGTAATAACGTAAGGCAAGTATTACGAGGTATATAGGGGGAGGAAGTAGGAGAGGGAGATAGAAAATTGAATCATAAAACTGGCATATACTTACCATTTGCTTTGAATTTTGAATTTTGAATGACCGCCAAATTTTGGCAGTGAATTTAAGTTTTTTTTTCTTAAAATTTTTGTATATGAGTATATGTGAAATACGTTGAATATTATTATGGAGTAGAAAAATCGTGTATTTGATATTTATATCTCATATAGTGAAATATGCAGTAATCGAAAGCTCAATAACTGGATCTATATATCAAAATATTTTGAATAATACATTGATATCATACTATTGAAGAAATAGATATACTATTTTATGTCAATGTAGATACGCGTATATTACTGAAGTTGTAATAATGTAAGACGTTGATAATTTATTTGATTAACACGTATATATATATATATATATATATATATATATATATATATATAAAATATCATAATTAAAAGCTAATGAACCAAAAATTTATCGTAATTTTTGAAATTCATTGATATTATTATGGGTTGGAGGAAATATACTACTCGTGTTAATGTAATGATAAAATAACTAATTATCTGATTTATATATATATACACATTGTATTAAATTAATTGGATATTGTTATAAATATTATAGCATTTATTAAAATAATTAATTAATTAATTTTAATTTATTAATTTATTTTAATTTATTAATTGTAGTTTATTAAAATTTAATTTATCGAAAAAATTAAAAAACCGACCACATGTGGTCGATTTTCAAAAATACTTTTCGAAAACCGACCACATGTGGTTGGTTTTCAAAAATATTTTAGAAAACTGACCACACATCGTCGATTTTTATAATTTTAATTAAAAAATAAAAACAATTAATAACCTGACCCGACCCGACCAACCCAAATAATTAAATTTCTCAATTGATATAAACACAAAAGAAACGGGAACAACATACACACACAACACTATTCAACCCGTATACACACACAAACACATACTTTGACACTAGAAATCAGTCAAACAAGTGTGTTTTCGTAGCAAATCTTGGTTTCTCCAACTCAAGTAGGTAACAATGTCAGACTTATTGACCTTATTTTGAGTTTACTTCACTTCATTTCGTAGAAAAATTGATGATTTATTTATTTTTGAGTTTAATGATTGGATCTGGACTGATTTATTTCGAGGGTTTTGAGGAAATTTTAAAGTTCTTTTCCTTGTTAGAAAAATTGTAAAAAGTTGATTTGAATCTTTTTGAAGTTCTGTTTGTATAAGATGAATTAATGAAGTAGCAAGTTAGGAAGCATTTTTTGGTTACATAAATCACGAGAAAAGAATTTCAATTTTTTTTTCGGCTTGACAAATTAGTGAACTAGAAAGTTCTCATTTTTTCCCTATTTTTCAGTTAAGGTAATTGAAGATTCTATGCTAAGAGAAAAATAAAGTTTTAATTTTTTCTTTTGGTTACATAAACCATGAAAAAATTCTTTGGATTTTTACTTTTGGTTTGACAAATTAGTAAACTAGAAAGTTAGTATTTTTTTCCCGTTTCGAGCTTAGTTAATTGGGGGTTATACTTGAGCCAAATAGTTACTGTTTTAAGACTATTTTAAAAGGGAATCTCTGTTTGTTGAAGTTGGGAGTGTGAGAGTTATCGTGAGATCTAATTTGGTTACATATAAAAGACCTAATTTAGTTCTTATGTTTTGGTTGAAAATAGAGAAATTGGGGATAAACTTAAATGTAGTATGGATTGTGTGTGTTATGTGGACTGAAATGAGTAATATCTTGTATAAAGTAGATGGGTATTTTGGAGTAAATTATAGTAGTCTATCTTTTAATTTGCTAAGCTCATCATTTTCGATATTGCAGCTTCCCGTGAGAGAATCTATAAGCAGATTGAAGCTGCCATTTTGAAATATCATGAAATTAAGGAAAATATCAAAGGTATGTTGACATAGTGAAGCCGTGTGGGGCCTTGTGCGATTCACTATTATTGTTATCTTTATTTCATTGTTCATATTGAAGTCTAGTGAAGCCGTGTGTGGCCTTGTGCGATTCACTAGCATTGTTCTTGACATCTTGTTGGTCTTGTAGTTGCTTGTTTTTTGTATTGTGAACTTGATCTTGTATCATTTGGCATGAAAGATCAAGGCTTGGTTTTGAATGTGTAGAGACTTGGTAGGTGTTTTTTTGTTTTGAATGTGATTATATTTGGTAACTTGTTAAGTTGAAAATGATTAAGTGTAGGGACTTTAAAGGTGAGATGATAGGTTGAAAGTGGTTAAGTCTAGAAACTTTAAAGAAGATTTTTTTAATTTGAATGTGGTTTTGTTTTGAGACTTAGTTGCTTGAAAATGGTTAAGTTTAGGGACTTTGAAAGGGATTTTGTGTTTTGAATGTGGCTTTGTTTTGATACTTATATTACTTGCTTGAAAATGGTTAAGTGTAAGAACTTTAAAGGGAATTTTTTTCTTTTGAATGTCATTTGTTAGGTCACTTAGTTGCTTGAAAATGGTTAAGTGTAGGAACTTTAAAGGGAATTCTTTTCTTTTGAATGTGGCTGGGTAAGTCACTTAGTTGCTTGAAAATGGTTAAGTGTGGGAACTTTAAAGAGAATTTTTTTGTTTGGGATATGGTTTGGTAGGTCACTTAGTTGCTTGAAAATGGTTAAGTGTAGGAACTTTAAAGGGAATTTTTTTGTTTTGAATGTAGTTTGGTAGGTCACTTAGTTGCTTGAAAATGGTTAAGTGTAGGAACTTTAAAGGGATTTTTTTGTTTTGAATGTTATTTGGTAGGTCACTTAGTTACTTGAAAATAGTTAAGTGTAGGAACTTTAAAGGGAATTCTTTTCTTTTGAATGCGGTTTGGTAGGTCACTTAGTTGCTTGAAAATGGTTAAGTGTAGGAACTTTAAAGGGAATTTGTTTGTTTTGAATGTGGTTTGGTAGGTCACTTAGTTTCTTGAAAATGGTTAAGTGTAGGAACTTTAAAGGAAATTCTTTTCTTTTGAATATGGCTTGGTAGGTCACTTAGTTGCTTAAAATTGGTTAAATTTTTGTGACTTGATCTAATTAGTTGAATCTGATTGATTGCGTAGATGGAACCTGATTATAGCCGGATATATCATCGGAACAATGATAATAAAATGGGTATTAGGGATGAATTTGTTGAAGGTGTCAAAATATTTGTTGAACATGCTAATACACTTGATATATGGACACGTTATAGGGTTATTCGTTGTCCTTGTGTTAGATGAGATGAGATAATCTTGTAAGTGAAGAAGATGTAAAGGAACATCTTTATAGAAAGGGGTTTCATGAGGACTTTTTAAGATTGCATGGCATTCTTGGGGATGTTGAACAAAATAACTTTGTTATTGGATAAAGTAGTAGGTCTGCAGGGCATAATGAATAGCAAGATACTAGGATGATAGAAATGGTGCATGATGCTTTTGGCATGCAACACGGGGTTGAGTTTAGGGAAAATGTTGAAGATGTTCCTAATAGAGAAGCGAGAGATTTCTATAAAGAATTGCATGCTGCTAGTCATCCTTTGTTTGATAGGTGTTCGCACTCTCATTTGTCTGTTGCTTTTAGATTATTAAGTATTAAATCTAACTGGAATATTGCTGAAGGAGGAATAGACTCAATGATAGACCTTATTAATGAGTTAGTTGACCCCGGCTTAGAGGTTCCTAATTCTTTCTATAAGGCAAAAGTATTGGTGTCACAGTTAGGTCTCCCCTCAGTTAGAATTGATTGTTATGAAAATGGTTGCATGTTATTATTTAAGGAAGATGCCAACTTATAGTTCTGTAAGTTTTGTCAGCACTCTCGATATAAGCCGGGTTCTACTGGAAATAAAATTGTTATTAAGGCGATGCATTATTTACCTCTTATACCAAGGTTGAAGAGGTTGTATGCTTCAAATTGCTATTGTACAGGCTTGATGGATATGGCGTTTCGTATAACTAGACTAAGCAAAGTATATTTTGGGAGTTCGAATATTGGCCAAATAATTTACTTACACATAATGTTGATGTCATGCATACTAAAAAGAACTATTTTGACAACTTGTTCAACACAGTTATGGATGTCATCGGCAAAACAAAGGATAATCCTAAGGTCAGACTTGACTTACCAGAATATTGCAACCGCAGAGAATTACACTTACAGCAAGAGCCCAACGGCAATGTTCTTAATCCCAAGGCTAGTTTTACGTTCAAGTTGGACAAAAAGCGTCAAATATGTGAGTGGGTTCAAAGTTTGAAGATGCCTGATGGATATGCCTCAAATTTGGGAAAGAGGGTTGATATGATACAAGGAATCTTGCATGGAATGAAAAGCCTTGATTGGCATGTTTTCATGGAACAATTACTTCCAATTTCTTTTATTGGTTTACCTGAAAACATATGGAAACCAATAGCAGAGATCAGTTTGTTCTTCAAAGACTTATGTGCCACCACATTAAAAGAAGAAAATCTGGCGCGAATGGAAAATAATATTGTTGTCATCTCCAACAAGCTGGAGAAGATTTTCTCGCCAGCATTCTTCGATGTGATGGAACATATTCCCATTCACCTTGTGCATGAAGCTCAGTTAGGTGGTCCAGTTCATACTAGGTTGATGTATCCATTCGAACGGTAAGCATTTGCAACATATTTAAATTCATACATATCTTTTTAAAATATAGTAAACATCTAACCTTAACATTGTACAGGACAATTGGAAAATTAAAAAGGGGATTCCAAAAATAAATATAAGGTGGAAGGATCTATAGTCGAGGCATATCTTGCAAGAGAAACTTCTCAATTTTGTTCATACTACTTTAGTGATGAGTTACTTGTTTAAGAAACCGACCAAATCATCATCAGGACGATGTCAATGAGCCTCATTTGCAACCGATATCAATTTTTAATCAATCTGGTTGTAAGGCTAAAAGGACCATACCTCGCCGGCTCACTCCCACAGAGCGCAAGTCAACAACTTTGTATGTTATGCTGAATTGTCCATAATTGAGCCCTTTCTGAAGTAAGGAGATTAAAATTTTAACATATCTTATTTGTTTACTCATTCCCTTAAAGAAACTAATTGTGTTTCCCATGTTGGATGTTCAATTTATTTAAGACTCAATTCCACAAAAATCAAGTGTATGCATCCTTTGCTACGTGGTTTAAAAATGAGGTTCGTTAGTGTATTAATATTTCTACAAAGTTTAAACATTTACACATTCCTTAACTAAAAAATATATATTTATGTATAATATTTTTAGGTACACCATTCACCAAATGCAGCCGCATAGATAAGCTTTTAAGAGATATTGCTATGGGTCCAGTTGAAGCTAATGCAATGTCCCAATACAAAGTAAATGGGTTTAACTTTTCCACCGAACAACACTCCAGAACAATAGTGATGTTTGGGTTAAGGGTGATGATGATGTTGATTACTTTGGCATCATACATGAGATCTTAGAACTGGAGTATGCTAGTTTCCCAATAAAAAAAATTGTCCTCTTTCGATGTAAGTGGTTTAATCCAAGCACAAGAGGCACAAGAGTACATAGGGAGCATAACATCAATGAAGTAAGGCGCAATAGGTCGTATTCTATTTATGGTCCATTTTTTCAAGCGTAAAATACAAAACAAGTGTATTATGATCCTTATCCGTTGTGCAATGACAAGTCTGATTGGTGGGCTGTAATTAAAACAAAGCCTATAGGCCGAGTGGAAGTTGAGAATGTGCTGGAGCATGCATATCAAAATGAAATGCAGATTGATCACCAGCTAGTGGACGTTGAATTAGTGGACGGTTTGAATGACCCAAAAAATATATTTGAAGAAGTTAATATTGTGGAAGAAGAGGATGAGTGGGTAGGAGATGAGAAAACCTCTGAAGAGGATGAATGGTTTAGTGGAGAGTCTTCAGAAGAGGAGGATTAATTGTGTAGGTTGTATTTATTATGTATTGATGTCTTTATGCTTTGTACTATATATTTACCTTTATGTTTCTTGTTTAAGATTGATATGTAATATACTGCTTAAGTTTGTTGTTTCCACTTTTTCATGATTTATATAGTAATAAAAATATTCTTGTCTATATCTTGCGTTGTATTAGAGCGATTTGAAATGTGAATTAGTAACTTGAAATTAATTACTTGGAATATTTTCTTATATATTCATTTTGTAGGAACTAACTACTTGTTAACTTAACATAATTTAGATGTCAAGTAGAGGTGATAAGGGTAGGGGAAAAATTGATACTACGAAACCAAAAAAGAATAGACAACCTCAGGCTTATAGATTACCCACAGGTATTCATATATCTGAGGGTCGGTTTGCTGACACGATAGCACGACCCTCATATTCTAGGTCGCTTGAGGATTTGATACCTACTCCTATGCATGTGGGGCCGCTACATGGGTCTACACTGACTCATTCTTCTCATATGACCATGCCACCGTTATCACAATACTATCAAACGATCGTTGGACCCTCCAGACATCTACCATCATCGATACCTTCCTGCAGTAGTCACGCAGCTTCGCACAGTGATTCAACTGGATCTATTGGGTTGTCGGATCTTCAGCTTGAAGGCACTCCATCGGTGCTTTAGATCCACCCACACCAATGCTTTCACCATCACTTACTAGGTAGCCAAGAGATAGCGATGACTCTGGGAGGATTTATCTTGTTCCAGTTGTGAGAGGGTAAGATTTTTAAATATAATAACGTTACTCATTTTTTTATTACTAGATTATTATGCTCTATGAAATTACTATTTGATCTTGTGTTGTAGGTTTAGGCCGGATGGTGGAGTTGAAAAAAAGGTGCGAATATGCATTACTCGGCACTTCAACGGCTATTGGACCAGCTGGCAAAAGGTTTCAAAACTTGATAGGGAAAGAATGTTTGAAGAATTTAAGGTAACGATTTAAATTTTTGACTACTTATTAACACTTTATTAGAACCAAATATTGAATATTATATTTTTGTTGTAGAAATTTTACTGGTAGGATGATGCAAATACATTTCTTATAAAGAAGAACTTTTTCATAAGATGTAGAGCCAGATTTAACGATCTCTTAGATTATGCCCGAAAGAAAACGGTAAAACCTAAGTGGATTCCTGCACCCGTATGGCCACTGTATCTTTGCCATTGGAGTAGCGCAGAATACCAATTGTTGAGTGAAAAAGGAAAGAAAGTCTGGATATCATCCAAGGGTGGCTCCCTACATACTGCGGGTGCCAGAAGTAGTCTTGATGTGAAGGAAAAAATGGTATATAACTTTTACAATGTTAATTATTTGTTTCTATTTAAATTCATTTATTATTTGAACATTGATATATAATGTTTTCATACGCAGAAAAAAGATAAGGGTAGGCGAATACCAACTGATGAGCTATTCGAGGAGACTCATACAAAAAAAAAGGACCCGACTGATGAAGGTGTCTGGGTGGAAGCTTGTGCAAAATCTGTCTATGTAAGAAACAAATTTTGAATTAGAAGTACTTTAATATTTTTTTACTTTTAGTATTAACTTTACTTTAAAAATAGGACAAATATACGTGTCTTGTTGCTGAGTATCGTAATAGTCAGCCTCCTGAAAGTCAGGGTGACCCAAAAAATTTTGGCGATAATATTAGGTGTTCGTCCGGCGATGCATACTCTAGCTCTTTAGTTGATAGAGAAACTATTGAAAGACTATAAAATACGATTTCTCAACTCACTAAAGAGCTTGTTGAACAGAGAGAGGGGCTTGCTGAACAGAGAGAGAAGCAGAAGAAGACCGAGAAGGTAACAACGTCACAAATCAAGATGCTGCCGCAGTAGTTCAGCTCTTTGATTCAGACTGCGGGGGTTATTCTTTCGTGTCCTGGTGATGCAGTTCAAGCTGCAAATGGTCTAAGACCCCTAGATGATTTTAGCATTGATGATGATATGGAAGACGATGACGAATTCGATGATGATGACTTTTAGTTTTTTTATTTTTGTATGTGTTGTATTTATTATTTAGACATTTCGTTGTTTGAAAGTATTGTTGTAGTTTTTTCATACTCACTTTTGTAGGATATTTTGTACGTGTTGTAGACTTTTGAAAGTATTTATATTTAGTTTTTGCTTGTTGTTGCTGCTGTATTGATTTGGTTACTACTGTATTGGATTGTTGTTGTTGCATTGTGTATTTGGGTTTTGATTTTTATTTTTTTAAAAAAATTGCAGAAAAATTAACCAGAATTGGTCAGTTTTTTATTTCTTTTTCCAAATTAAACCAACCACAAGTGGTCTGTTTTATTTTAAATTTAATTAATTAATTTAAAAAAAACTTACCACAAGTGGTCAATTTTTTATTAAATTTATTTAATTAATTTAATAAAAAACCGACCACTTGTGGTAGGTTTTCTAATAAATTATTTAATTAATTTAATAAAAAATCGACCACTTATGGTAGATTTTTTTTACCAGAAATTATTTTTACAATTTTAATAAAATAATAAAGAATTTTTAAAATATACATATATATATATATATTTAAAAAAAATCGACCACTTGTGGTCTGTTTTTAAAAACCTACCATAACTTTACCGACCATGAAATTTGATCAGTGTTTGGGGAAAATCGACCACTTGTGGTCGGTTTTCGTGGTCAGTTTTACCCTGTTTTTAGTAGTGCAAATTTAAAATAAAAATAGGATTGAAGTTGGTGATTAATCTATAGAAAAGGAAAAAAAGTGAAAAAATATGTTATTGACAAGTGTCAGTGCGTGTATATACACATTCAGGACAAAATTTGATTGTGACGTCTTAAGGGTTAAATAAATTCAATTTAAAATAATATAAGTGTGTATTAGTTCGCTTTAATAGTTTAGGTGTGGCTTCGACTTTTTGAGTATAGTTTAGGGTGGAAATGATGGCTCTATCCTATATTGCTTTAATAGATAATTATTCCACAACATTCATTTGTCCCTTATTTGTTCCAACATTCAAATAGTTCTTCTTTGCCTTTAAGATTTCTTAATCTTCCAAAGCCTATTTGGGCATTACATCCCATCATATAAGTTGGCCATTGATATGGTAAGTATATTGACCCATACCATTCAGAGAGTTTCTCCTTGTTTATGTTCAGATTCCACAACATCTTATGTATTACAGCTCTGCTTC
>NC_061120.1:175608605-175690405 GCF_002878395.1 Capsicum annuum | reverse complement strand
CTATTCAATGACATGAAAGCATGAATTCATCACAAAAATATAAAATCACACTACCATATTTATGTTTCAAAACAATGACAGTAGTAAATCCAACTTCTTGAACAACCTAAATCAGTATGTTTAGGTATATTGCAACATACATATAATAGAAGCAAAGACAAGAAATCTATATATTTTATGTATATATTTATACATTGAAGTTAAAAATATCATATATACATACTTTTTTATTATCATAATTATTGTATGCTTATCAATATATAAGTATATTCGTTCATGAATAACAAATTCATATAACAGTACACATGAGCAGACATAATTTCAACATATTACTTGTCATATACATAGAATTGCAATGTAGATATTTTCATATACATAGAATTATTATGTATAAGTAGTCATATACATTGAATTACTATGTATATGTAGTTATGAACATATACTTACAATGTATGTATAGTCATATACATAGAATGACAATGTATATGTATTCACGTACAAAGATTGAAATTATACTTAATAACGTTATACTAATAAACTTAGGATATATAATAGTTATATAGAAATTTCATAAGATTATCTAATGGGTTGAATCAAATAAGACTAATACATAAAGTTTCATATAAATAAGTATAGGACTTCATATTCATTGAAGTTATGTATAAGCCTGAATATCCAAACTATTGTCAACATATACATTGAAGTAATGCATAGAAATTTTATATTGTATATTGTTGCATGTACATGTAACACATGCACATATATACCTACTTGGAAAAGAAACTTGAAAACAAAATGCTTTAATTTACATAGGTTCGCGGTTTGAGACACCAGTTAATTAAAGAATAATGTGATACAACAGTATCGATTTACACTTTGAAATAAAAATTAAAATACCATAATGATGAAACGGTAAACTGAATAAAAATTATATTCAATTGTTCGCAGCAAAAAATAACTAAATCGGTTAAAAAAAATACAAATAATAACTAAATAATAAACGGGTGATTAATCATTGTACGTAGAGTCATTATAACTCATTTCTCCTTCGAAAAAAATCTACAAGAACACTATTATGACTGGCATATCCGCATCATCCACATCAATTTGTGCTTGATGACAATATTTCGCTTAATTATGACATTAGTTTTGTTGATGGCAATATTTCGGCCCCGAATGATAGAAATATATTTTTCCTTGTAAGTAGATACTTCCAACGTCCATTTACAGTCCTCATTGTAACATCGGAGTACATAACTGAAAAATAAAAATGCAATATGATTAGTATATCCAAAAATTTGAAGTATGTCGTTAAGTAGATTAATACGTATGTATATTACATATACAACTTTTTTAAAAAAATTAGAATATATACATACCAATTATCATTTTGGATATGAATAGATGATTCGTTACCGAATACGAATAGATGATTCAACTCTACATACAAATTAACATCATTATCATTCTGGATATGAATAGATGATTCATTATCGTTGACAACATAGCATACATTAATTGATTTTTGAGTTTCGTCAATGTCTAATTCACCAAGAATTAACGAAATCATTCTCAAATACATTATTGATTATGCAACAAGAATCCCTTCACTTTTATTCTTCACATATTCTGTTTTGGATTTTCATTCACTAGAGTGCCTCAAAAGAATTTCAATATTCATCTTCTTCAATAAAATAAATTCAATTTTTTTTAAAGAGATCATAAATCAGTGATTACATTGTTTATGATTTCTGTTATTTGATAGATTTTTTTTAATGTATTATGGTTTTCAAAATTTAAAATAGTATAACTGTTACACAAATTAAGGGACACAGCAAGTCATCATTAATGTTGTTGTCTTAACTGCGTGCTAAATGGAAGAAAGATCTGTTAATATCATATTAAAACGACCTAATTAAATTTTTATATACATAGTCTTATATATGTAACGGTTGAGTTATGTATATTAATCGGGAGAGAGAATAAATTATGTATATCTTACTCAATAATGAGTGATGTTGCATCACTGAAATCCTCTTTGTACTCACACGGACACCAAGTTATCCAATTAATGCGCTGATCTACACATTAATTGATTAGACAAATGACCTTAATTGCAGGCATTACATGTGAACATAGCAGCCCAATTTTATTTTAGAAGAACAATTGTATTTGAGTTGTCTTTGAAGTTAAATTGGATTGGAGAGAGACTTAGTATGAATTTGTGATTTTCATTGGGCTCAAAATAATAAGAATGGATATAAAAATGTAAAAGGAGGGGATCTAGTTATACGTCCGTATATTACAAATTATAGCAACACTTCTTAGATTGTAATTAATAACAACTTTACAAAAATAGAAAAGAAAAATATGATTTTTTTAAAAAATAAATAAACCATCCTTAAAAAAAAGCTCTTTCCCCTCCAAAGTCTTCTTTTCTTTATTTCTCCCTAATTTGTAATACATTTCACAATTTTTCTTCCTCTTCTTTTATACATGACTAGTATACATATCTGCACGATCTGCGAATAATATTAAAATATTATTTCTAATCATTTCACATTGTAATATATTTTACAGGCGTGTTTGAACATATCGCTTTAAAAAAAATTCACCTACCATATTATTTCTCAATGAGATGCGAATAAAAAAATATTCTATCCACCCTTCATCTGTACCTCCATTTCCACCTCCACCTCTACCTCCACCTCCACCCCCCCCCCCCCCCTCAATTTTTGTAAAAAAATGTTCTATCCCTCCAGCCCCTCTCACCCACTTTCCTACCTCTAGCCAATCTATGCGAAAAAAGTAATTATGTAATTATAAAAAAATAAAATATATATATGTGTGTGTGTGTGTGTGTTTCATGTTTTTATTATTAGTAGATGATACACAATTTAAATATACTAGATTATTAATATCTTCGCGTACCCCAACCCCCACTTCCCTTTTTCTACCTCTAAACAAATTACATGAGTAAAAATTTGATTGGGGAAACGATTATGTTTTATATTTTTCTTTATTATTTAAAGATTTTTGTTTGTCAAAAATAATTTAGCCTTTTATTCTAGTGTCTCCCGTCTCTTTCGCTTAAAATTTATAAATAGTAATAAGTGTATTATTTAATTACTTCATTATAGTTTCAAAATTAGTTTAAATTCCCTCCCCCTGCCCCCCCCCCACCAAAATCCTCAGTGTACTTTTTCTTTTACTGTATTTCAATTGCTTTATTTTTCTCTAATAAATTTGACTTTAAATCAACATAAGCAATTGATCTTTCTTCTTTTGTCTCAAAATATAAAATTGGAATAGGTAAGTTTTGTTAGTATAACAAAATAAATGAAATAACTGTTTTATTAGAAACTATCTTCATTTTCATAATACTTAATAAGACCAAGTATAACTTAATATGATAGATTCATATGAATTATCATTATTTTTGGAGAAGTAAATTCTTCCTTTATCAATATAGCTAAATAACATGACATATTGCAAAATATTGAATGATTCTTAATATAGTTTGCAAGGACCATCTTTGCCCCAAGCTCACGCTCTCCCTTCTCCCTCTACCATCGAAGTTGTAAAATGATTGTAATTCCCCAATTTTCATTAATTCCGAACAAATAAATTATGAAATTAGAAATAGAGATTAGCTCAGTTGAGTAGAAAACACACAAAATAATATGTGTAGTTATTTTAATAAAGTAATAAATAAAGATGGTGAAAAGGTTAGCATTTTAAAAACTAAATGATTGACTAATATTTTTAATAAAAGTTTATGTTATTTTCATTACGTGATTGAATATATTTATTATTATCAATAATCAAACGAATAAATCAAAATAAAAAGTACTACTTACTTGAATTCAAACTTAGGTATTGTATTTAAAAAAAATAACTTGTAATACGGCTATCATTCATCTGCATAAAAAAATGTAGATCTAAGAATTTCTAGAAAAAGAAAATTATGAAGAATGTAATAAATAAATTCATCAGTAAAACAAATAATCGATAATCAAAAGAGAGAGGGGAAGAGATTGAAAGAAGGAAACTTAATGTTGGGGTATGTATTTAAGAGAGGCCAAGAATTTTGAATATCATTCCAACTCAAATTTGAAGGGGAGCTTTGGAGTAACTGGCAAAGTTGCTGTCATGTTACTAGGAGGTCACGGTTTAAGCCATGAAAACAGCCTCTGGCAGAAATACAAAGTAAGGCTCCATACAATACACCCTTGTGGCGGGGCCCTTCCCTAATCCTATGCATATGGAAGCTTTAGTGTACCGGACTGCCCTTTATTCCAACTTAAATTTCATTTTAATTCAAATTCAAATATTACATCAATTTGTAAAAAGAAAATCTTATTATTGCTCTTATCCGTAGATGTGATTTTTTTTATAGTAGTAAACTTGAATTGAGAGGAATTTTTGAAATCAACTCAAAAATTTCTTATAGTAAAAAATAACACAATAAAAAAGGAGCAAATCATTATTCTTCCTTATCTTTCCTTTCTTAACAATACTCTATGTCCCCTTCCCCTTATTTTCTCATTTTTTTTGTTAAACAAATCATGTTTTTTTTAATAACACTGGCTAATACTATTCTGTAACTAACACTGGCTCTAGGTAAACAGCTAAATTGTCGCGTATTAAATACCCCCAAGACTCAATAGCATGAAAATTAAAGCAAAGCATAGTGTGATGCCCCAAAGTTTTGGGGCCTGTCACTCGCCAGGATTGTGTGTGCCAACTAGGCCGCAACCTTGTCAGCTATGCAGGCAGCATGTGCTGAGGGAACATGCTAAAGTCGAAGATGAGGCAAAGGGGCATAACATAAGGCAACAAGTATATATATATGTTGCATGACATGTCCTAAGAGTGCCAATGTGATTTGGAGAGGGCTTGGTGTGAGCCCAAGGGGGCGGAGGCATGGTGAGGATCGTGTGCGGTGTTCGATGTCAGCGCCGTGCCATTTTGAGCTACAAGTGGAATCTAAGGATTCCGGTTTATATAGATGTTATTAAGGGTACCTTATGTATGCTTACCAAATTTGGGGTCGTTTGGAGTCCGTTTGGATAGGGGCTTAACTTGGCCAAAGTCTAGTGGCATTGTCGTAATTTACTGATTGGTCCGAAGGCCATAACTCATTCCATGTGTATGAGAATGGGGTGAAACTTCATGGAGGTGTGAAGGAAGTCAAGAGAAAGGAGTAGGAACAAATGGCACCCAATTTGAAGGTCGGGTAAATGATCTAATCCCCAGTATGATTCTCGGGCAAAATGATGTCTAGTGGCGGATATTGGGATTATTTATTTTAAACATATATAAGGGGGGTATACATGGTGACAGCCTACCAACCTCCCTCGGGTTTGTCGATAGATGGCCACCCCAAGTGTGTTGCCTTGAGGGAAAACCTCAAGGGCCTACCTTGGCATGTCAAAGGAATGCGCAAGGTACTCATAGGGCTCGGGAACCCTATGGGCAACGCAGGGTCAGGTGGACTAGTGTTGGGCGCCCGAAAAGGCTATAGGTTGGCTATATGAACCGACAAGCCCCGTGGGCTATCTAAATGATGGAAGGATGCCTCCAAGCCGAAAAAGCAATCGAGATACTCTCCCCAGGAGACTCGTGAGCTAACTTGTGAGCTTGGTCAAGGTTCAGCCAAGCGAGCAAGGGTCCGTTGGCCTAGACACGCAGTTGTGGGGCGACACTGTGCTATGAAAGTTAGATGCAAGTTGCGTGGGCTATGTTTGGCTATGCCATGAGACATGAGAGGGCATATCTAAGATAGACGCTTGAGATAAAGGCCAAGGTTTGAGGGTTACCCTACTCGAGCGAAGCAAAGGCCCCTGGCACTATTACCCCGTTTAAGGCTGATCTAGGTCTTGGAAAAAGACCCTATTACCCTGTAACATTTTTAATTTTCATCACTGAAAACCCGATTTGGGCCCCTGGAACGACGTGACACAATCGCTTTGTGCCACTAGAAAGTGGACAACAGGGAACTAGGCTGATGGCGCAATGCAGTGCCATCACGGTACCTTACTGAATGGGAAACTGCGCCTTGGCGCGACGCACCATTATCACAGAGGAACACTGGAAAAGTGACAATTAGGAAATTAGCTAGTGGTGTGATGCATTGGTATCGTGTTGGCTCACTAGAAAATGACAATTTCCATTTAGACCACCTCTGTGATGCGCTGAAGTACTAGGTAGTCTACTGTTTCATTAAAATGGCTCTAACTCTTTGCCCGGGTATCGGATTTGGGCGAACTTTATATCGTTGGAATTTCATATGCAATGGAATGCTCTAAACTGAAAAATGCTGAGTATTTGAAAAAAATTATATAGGATAAATTATGTACTGAGAGTTAAATTAAGCTAGGGAAATACGGGGTATTACATATCTCCCCCTTGGGAATATTCGTCCTTGAATAAGAAGGATTAAGCTGAGAAACACTGATAGACTGAGTCTATATGCTGAACATGCACAACTGAAACTTGACTACATGACTGAACTACTACCAAACAGAGTTTCCATACTGAACATGCATATCTGATACATGAAATATATGACTGAACTGACTCATGAATGCATGGTTGATTATGCAACAACAAAGAATACCAAATTTATAACTGTAATTGAATCATGAAGCTAAGTAAATCTAAGGAAGGATATTACCTTAGGCTGAGAATACTAATGAACCTGAGATCATTTACTGAACATGTATGGACGGGAATATGAGGAAATGACTGAATCTGAAGCATGATATATGGACTGAATACCATGAACAGAAATAATTTCTTGAATTCATGTCATGCCATGGAAATGGTCATACGGCCTAGATTGGAACGACAGAGTCAACTTACGTGTACCCACTACTCCAAATAGGATTTATTACGTGAAGAAAAATTGAAAGGTTTAGGAGATAAAATCTTGGGGGTTTTAGTGCATCTCCCCATTAGGACATTATGTCCCTCGAAGAATGCTGACTTAGATGAGAAACTAAGGAAAATATGAAACGATGATGGGGCACCTACCAACTGAAGTGTGACTGCATATCTGGGATCTGAAACTTAGGCATGATACATGAACTGATCTGAACTCACAACTATAAGGAAGATCTATCTTGGGTTAGTCATATTCACGAAACTACAGATAGTACGACTAGGTGAAAAGATGGGAAAACTGTACGAATTTATCCGCCTGACTGCTAAATTGAATTTCTGGCTTTAAGACTAACACATACTGAAAACTTATACTCAACTGGAGCATTTCTTTAACACTCTTCCTATAAGGTTCTAATGAATTTAGGGAGGAAGGAAATCTTGGCATGGTCTTAATATGACATCTGAATCACAACATGGCTAAGATTCTATACTATGAATCAAGAACTACGAAACATTATCTAAGATAGAGTTACTAAGCTTTATGCACTGCAACTACTAACTTTCTATCTTAGCCAGATTTCTCAACTATCCCCCAACTGTGATTTCTACTTCAACACCACATCTCACTTGAGGCTACTGAAAATATTTACATAAGCACTGATAAATCTACCTACTGAGGTCTGAGCTGGACTGAATTTTCCCACTAAGTTCAAGTCTACTCAAATCTCTGAAATGTATCTATCCACTTACACATCAACATGACATTCAAGCCTATCTTCATAAAACAAGCATGCAACAATCTTTTCTTAACATGAGGTATTTACCCTACTCTCTCCCTTCTAAGCAATTACTCATCACTACATCATCTCATAAGGAGAGTTCACTAAAAGGCTAAGAAATGAGGACCTGAATCATGAATGGACACTATACATAACTTGACACTTAACTAAGGCCTGAGAAATATAACATCAACATCCTGAACTTTATCAATAGATCTAAACTAAGGATATATATGACATAATCTGACTTTAGCTGATCATTAAGAGTATAGCATAAGCCATGGGAACTGAGCATACTGTAAAGCATGAGTACATAAGTCATGGGTTGCATGACCTAATTTTGGAGTTTCTGTATTCATGGAACATGATTCATAACACTGAGTGAACTAGAACTGTAAGCGTACATGATTTTGGATAATGTGTACGACTAGGAACTACGATCATAGAGCGGACATGTAAGGCATGAGTAGATATTGTGATAGCTCAAGTGCAAAACTTAGCACTGAGGTAAGGACGGGTTGTGTATCAACCTCTCCCACTGCTTCTCTACACATACTGACATTACTACTAAAATTTAAAAGTCTAACTTGGTTACTTGTGCTACCATCTCCCCCTTAGCTTAAAGTCGTTATTCTAAGTTTGTGAACCTCTTAATAAATTCTAAATTAAACTGAAACCACCTTACACTAGAGCCCGAGATACAACAATACTCATAAACACTAAACTCATCCTGAAAGACTACACCTGATAATATAAGGTACACTGTTATTACTTTCTTCTAACACAAAATTCTTATCTTTCTATTGTCCCAACAATCATCATATAGCAACCTCAACACTGACTAGCTTAGAATTCTTAACTCTTCTTTATACTAGCTCAATCTTAAAAGACTCAAACTTAAATCAACTGAAACAAAGGTACTACCCCTTTATTTAAGGACTGGTTCATCGAGAAACTGAAATAGAATGACTCTATTACTCAAATTAACTGAAGGGATTTTCTAAAATACTATAATCGAGCAATTTTTGTATACTCGTTTGGCTAGAATAAATTTACCTATTGAGGTAAGCACTAAGAAAGGTTATGTTAAGATTTTTAGTTTAACTTTAAAGTTGACGGCTATGCAAGGAGATACAAGAAATAGAGAAGCTCCTAGATCTAATAAGGCATAAATATGTAAATAGAAGACATGTAACATACCAGTGAAAATGTTAGGAGGACTTTCTTGATCTTGTCTGGACTGAAGTGCATAAAGCCTGTTTGGGCATTGCCCACTGGCGGCACTAGAAGTGGCACCCTGCTGGTTCGGGCGACTGGACTAAGATGAAGGGCGGTTGGACTGACCCTGTAAACCTGACTGAGGATAATCTCTGACTCAATGGCCTGGCTTACCACACCCGAAACAAAAATCACTACTAACTCTACACACTCTCTTATAGTTTTTACCACATTCTCCACATATCGAATAGTACGAACACCCTTCCCACTACTTAGTGACTTAGATCATGGTGCTCCATGTCAACTATTATTCTTAATCTTAGGTATTGGCGCACTGACTGAAGGCAGAAGTGGGGCTGAGAATCTCTGACAGAACTGGGAGCGGTTACTACCTCCTAATCTTGGCTTAAAACTACTTGTTCTGACTCTCTTATTTTTTCTCTCCCCTTTTCTACGCTTCTCTTTCTCATTCGACTGATCATGAATCAAAAGTCTAGATAGGACAACATCTTGTAGATTATTCTAAGAAACTACTAAATTTGCTAAAGTAGTGACAGCAGCTCTAAATTCTGCATGAGAGACATGCTTATCCAGGGGATCTGCCAAAACGGGCAGAAGTGCTGACTGATTTTCATTACTTCTTTCGTTAGCTTCTCTGGAAGGCATGTTCTATAACCAGAAGGAAGAAAAAGATTGTACTGAGAATTTATATTGATTTCATGCTTACTCTCACAACATGAATACTGAAAGAAGGGAAACTTTTCCTAAAATATCTATGCACAAGACTCTACTAGATGTGGATTTCAGACTATGCACAAGACTCTACTAGATGTGGATTTTAGACTACCTAGGACTCTGTTGAACCTTAGGCTCTGATACTAAGTTTTTAATGCTTCTAGTATGGACCCTAGACGCTATATGATGCGTACGACTCCGAAGGATCACAAGCTAACCCATGACTGATATCTTTTGTGAGCACTATATAATAATACTGAAATAAATACAAAAAATAGGCTAAAATACCATAAGGTTCAAAATCTGTAACACTAATAAGTATAATATTTATTAAAAATATTTAAAAACTCAACACTATCTGAACTGGTCTAGTCTGAAAAGCCTCTAACTGAACTATCTGAAAGTGGAGTTGATGGGACAAGCCCCTAACTAACTCCAACTACTGAAATACTGAAACTACTAAATGCTTAAATAAAAGCATATCCCTGATAGATAAGGACTGACTACTAAATCTGCGACTGCCAACTGGATTTGTCTAAGCGCGGTCGAGAATTTAAGCATCTGAACCTATGATATGAGACATCATAGCATAAAAAAAAGAGTATGTGTCATTACGTGGAACGTACTGATATGCTAGATAAGGTAAGGCTGGATGCAATGGTTCATATGCATAAATAGTAACTGACTAAATGATATAGAGTAACTGAATATAAGAGTATGTGGATAACTGATACTACTAAAATCACTAAGTATGCAATACTGTGGACATACATAGATATATACTATATGTAAGCTTTTCTAAATCCTAGTATTAAGTTCTGATAACTGAGTAACTAATATCTGAAGTACTGATAACTGAATTACTGATACTGATTGACTGTGTCTGATAGTCCTAATTTTGTAAAATTAAACTGAGCTCTATACTGAAGATTAAAACTGAAACCGTGGGAGGTAATCATCTAACTAACATGCCCCTTTTCTGAATAGATTTGGGCTCCAACCTGTAACCCCAATTAAAAGGGTGTCAGTTCCATGCCATGAGTAGAGACACTAGCTGTGGGGTCATTCCTAACTAACGGGTGACCCCTGAGATCAGTTCTAAACTAGCGGGTGATCCCTAAGTATGTCAGTCCTATCTAAAGGGTAACATCTCATAACCTACACTGGCTATGTAGTTTTAGAACTTAGGAATTTCTTCTAGGGAATTAGTACTAACTACCGGGTAAGCCCCCATCAATAAGCTCGCTCGGTGCTGAATCCTACTATAACACCCTATTTTTTAGAACTGAAATACCACATAGTGCTCATGACCCCGAGGGACCACAAGCTAACCCTTTATGATATTTGTAACTGAGCACTGGATAATATACTGAAATAAATATGGAAAACTTATGGAAACTTTCCATAAGGTTCAAAACATCCAAAATAATCAATACTGAAAAACTGAATACTAATACATTTGTCTGAAAAGCCTCTAACTTTCTGAACTGGTGAGCTGGTGGGACATCTCCCCAACTACCTCTGTCTACTGAAAATAAACTGAGTCTAATGCCATAATAAAATAAGGATCATCCTCGAATAAAAAGGACTCACTGCTACATCTACTATTGCTGATTAGGACTAAGCTGCTAAGGGTGCTCTGGATCTCATTCCACTAAATCTAGGGTGTAAAGTAAAACTCCATAGCGTAAATACATCAGTACATGGGAATGTACTGAGTATGCAAGATGAGGTAAGGCTTAATGCAAGGGCTTATGCATGAATAATTTCTTAACTGAATAATCATGAGAATACTGAATGAGGACATATGCATGCATGCATAAACCATAACTGAAATCATCGTGACACTGAACACTAAAACTCGAATACTGCTTCACCAATATCTGAACTCAATACTAATGCTGAGATACTGAAAAACTAAATCTTCTAATATTGATAACTGAGTACTGACATTGAGATCAGTCCTCCCTAGCGGCTGATCTCTGAACTTAATAACAATGGGAATGCTTGACTGAAATCTGAGATCAGTCCTATATAGCGGGTGATCTTTTTATACATTGATAATGAGAATACTTAATTAAATTTGAGACCAGTCCTATAGAGTGGGTGATCTCTGTATACACTGATAATGAAAGTACTTAACTGAATTTGAGACCAGTCCATCTAACTGGTGATCTCTGTATATATTAATAATGAATATGATTTCACTTAGTCTGAGATCAGTCCTATCTAGCGGGTGATAGCTGAATCTGATAATACTAAAGCTGATTAACTGAATTGAAGACTAGTCCTATCTAGCGGGTGATCTCTGAGTCTGTTGATAATCATAATGATTGACTGTATCTGACAGTCCTTACTCTATACTATTGAGTTGAGTTCCTTTACTGACTAATTTTGAAACTGAGACTGTGGGAAGTAGTCATCTAACCGACATGCCCCTTCTAGCTTAGTTGGGGTCCAAACTATAACCCCAGTTGAAAGGGTGTTTGTACCGTGCCATGGGTAAAGATTTCTCTTATAGAGTCAGTTCTATCTAATGGGTGACCCATGTGATCAGTCCTATATATATATAATATATCAATGGGTGATCCCTAAGTATGTCAGTCCTATTTAGAAGGTGACATCTCATACCTATGCTGCTACGTAGTTCTGGAACTTAGGGATTTCTCCTAGGGATCTCAATCCTCTCTAACGGGTGATTCCCCATCCCTAGGTTCACTTGGTGCTAAGTACTACTCCCAACTAAAAGACTTTGAACTAATTCTTTTTCTCAAACTGTACTAGACTGAGTTGAATCTGTCACTGATCATACTAAGTAACTGAGTTAAGCTAAGTTCACTAGATTCCGAAGATTAATTGAATACTACTAAATCTTATTATCTGATTGAATGATACTTTCTGAATTGATTACTTGAATGCTACTAAGGTCTGAACTGAATTCTTGAATGCTACTAAGATCTAAGCTAAGTACTGAATTGAAGCTGGAATGCTAATGATACTTGGATTACTGAGATTTCTTAAGCTCTTTAACTATCTGAGAGTACTGAATTCTGTAACTGACTGAGTTCTAAGTATCGTGGCTTGACTAAGACTATCATAAAAACTGACATGGCTCTAGACAGCAGCTAATTTGCCAGGTATAAATACCCTCATGACTCGATAACATAAAAGTAGCACATAACTATCTTAAATAATCATGACCATGGACTTTCATTCACCATTACAATCATTAAAGCATCTCTTTAAGCACTTGAAAATCATAAACATGTGATAGCATAGGGAGGCATGCTATTGGCTCATATTCCATTCAACAAGGTCTTACAACAAACACTTATCATGCATTAAAGAGAACATAATTAGGGGATTTCATGCTAATATTTGACAACTCATGCACTAAGGCTTTTCAACAAACACTTGGCATGCACACATTTACACACATTGGGGATTTCTAGTCAACATGCTATAATGGCCCCAATTCCATCACATAAGCATTTTATCAAACATATGGGGAGCATGCTTTGGTTATTCAATAATTTCTACACTTAATTGACATACACGCATCACTTAACATGCAACTTGAAAAGGGTTTACCATGAACATCACATGAACATCTCATACTAGGATCAAAGTTTGAAACTTTGTAATCAAATCATGAATTAAAACTCAAAAATAACATGAACTTTAAATTCAATTCGCATGAATAATAAAAAAACTCATAAATATAAGATCTTTGAATTTAGAAAAGGATTCTTGAACTTCTTAGGTGAAAGGAACCCAAGAATCAACATCTACATACCTTAGTTTCTTGATTCTTGAAAAGTTAATGGAGGAATCTTGAGTTCTTGAACTTTTGGGTTGAAACCCTAGGTTGTTCTTGAGGAAAATTGAGAGAAGACTAGTATATTTGGGTGAAATAATGAGAAATATCATGTTAAAGAGTATATAGGGGTAGAAAAATGACCATCTTTCCCTTGGAATTAAAATCCAAAAATGGAAAAATCCTGATTTTACACGCTGGAGTGACACACCATAATCGCACTAGCTTACTGGAAATTGGACAATTGGGAATCTGCTTGATGGCGCTATGCAATGGAAATCGCGTTGCCACCTGGGTTGCAAACTAGAAAGATACCGCGATGTGGTGGAATCACGGAGGCTCACTGGAATTTGAAAATTGCCATTTTGGTTGGTTCCGTGATGAGCTTAAGTACCAGGTGGTACACTGTCTCACTAAATGGCTCTAACTCTTCGCCCGAATGTTGGATTTGGGAGAATTTGGTATTGATGGAAAGCTTATTCGATTTCCTACGTGATAAAAAGTCAAAATCTTAAAAATTCACATAGAATAAAATATATTCATCTTTGAATCAAGATCTTTGATGATTTCAAGACGAATTTAAACTAGGAGAAGTGTGTGGTATTACAACATCTCCCCCTTAGGAACATTCATCCTCGAATAAGACTGATTTAGCTGAGAATACTAGTAGGCTGAACTTACATACTGGACATAAGTATGTGAAATATGACTATATGGCTGGAACAACTGATATACTTGTATTTCATACTGAACATGCATGTCTAACGCATGGAATACACAACTGAAGCTACTCATAAGCTGAATTCTCATAATGGACATGCATATCTGATGCATGGATTCTTGACTGAGTTATTTTCATGAATGCATGACTGAACATACTGATAACCTGAGCTTTTATACTGAACATACATATCTAATGCGTGGATATCTGTGTGAACTGGTTCTTAAAAGCATGACTGACTATGCAATGATAACTGATGCTAGCTTTGTGAGAAACATCTGAACATGTAACTAAATAGTTCAAAGATTTGAAAACATCAGGGATTTATAGGGTATTGGTATACTATGTCCCTCTAAGAACACTTACTTCACCAAAATACTGAGGCGATGCACAGGGCATCTACAAACTGGATTAATAACTTAACATCTGGGAGCTGAAACTAATGCATAACTCAAGAACTGAACTTATACTGGCAACTTCTAGGACTTTCTACCTTGGAATAGTTATATTTCCTTGAGATTTCGGATAGTATGAATACATAAAAAGATGAGAAAATAAACTATACGAATCTGATTGTCTAACTCCTAAACTGAGTTATTGGCTCTACTAACTGACTCATGCTGAAACATAAGCTCGAATGGGATCAAGGGATCTAACAATTCATATCATAAATATAAAGGACTTATAACATACCTGAATATATGTCAGGGAACCTTTCCAGATCATGATGGGTCAGGAGTGCATAAAATCTATTTTGACGCTGACCACTATTGGTGTCTTGCTGATGCAATTCTTTACCCCTCTAAGCTAGAACTCTACACTCTTGAATCCTATGTTCTGTCTTAACACACCCAAAGCACACATCACTACCCACTCTACATACACCTAGGTGATTCTTGCCACATCCTTTACAAAGCGGATAGGTACGCTCACTTCTCTCACTATCGTGGACTATGGAGTATGGCGTGCCATCATGACTGACATCCCTAAACTTTGGTGTGGGTATAGTAGCTGTGGATGGAGTTGGGACTAAAAACTTCTGACTATACTTAGAACGGTTACCATCTTGGGACCCTGCCTGAGAGAAACTATGACTACCTATTCTAGCTTTCTTACTCTCTCTCTCTTTCTTTCTTTTTATCATCCGTAATCTGATATGCACACATCATTAGTCTAGTGAGGTTCATATCTTTATTGAGCATAGCAGTCCTACACTCTTTCAAACTCATACTCGCTCTAGGGTCAGCTATCAAATTGGAAGAATACTTAGCTAACTGGTTAAACTTAAGACAATACTCCTTCACTATCATGGAGCCTTGCTTTAGGTTTATAAATACTTCTACCTTAGCTTCTCTCATCTCGAGTAGAAAAAATTATCTAGAAAGTTATCCTGAAACTCCTGCCAAGCCATGGGAGTTGTATCCTCCCCTCTACTTTTCTTCCACGCTATAGCACAGTCATTAGTAACATCCTTCAACCTATAGGATGCTAATTCTACACTCTCTTTCTCAGAGACATGCATAATTTGGGTGATCTTCTTCACCTCCTCTAGATAAAGTTATGGGTCCTTATCTATTACTGACCTAAAGAATTCAAGTGGGTTTATTTTCATAAAGTCTCTAATTTTGGTTATGGCTTAACCCCCATCTTGCTGAGGTGGGACTGCAGCCTGACGATTACCTTGAACTCTAGTGGTCACAGCTTAGGCTAGCGCCTGAAAAGATGCCGGAAACTCTGCATGTGAGACATTCTTATTCTTAGGATCTACTGGCGGAGGTGGCTGGTTCTCAACCCTATGGGCATTATCTCTGTGAGAAGGCATACTCTATAAATGAAAGAAAGAATGGATCAGACTGAGAATCAACTGGAACTTAAGCATACTCGCATGACATAAACACTGAAAGAAGGGAAACTGTTCCTAAAAACATCTTATAGCCTGTTGTACATAAATGTGGCGTGCACCACACCCATGTACACGACTCTACTAGATACTGATTTTTAGACTTCTTAGGATGCTATTAAATACTAGGCTCTGATACCAAATTTGTAATGCCCCGATTTTCTAGAATCGAAATGCCACACGGTGCTTATAACCCCGAGGGACCATATGCTAACCCTTTCTTATATCTGTAACTGAGAACAATATAATAAACTGAAATAAATGCAAAAAAACTGGCAGAAACTTTTCATAAGGTTCAAAACATCCAAAATAATCAGTACTGAAAAACTGAATACTAATACATCTGTCTGAAAAGCCTCTAACTGTCTGAACTATAGAGCTGATGGGACATGTCCCCAAATAACTCCGTCTACCAAAAATAAACTAGTTAATGCCACAATAAAATAAGGATCATCCTTAAATAAAGAGGACTCACTGCTACATCTACTGCTGCTGACTGGGATTGAGCTGCTAAGGGTGCTCTAGATCTCGTGCCTCTGAACCTATAGTGTAAAGTAAAACACCGTAGCGTAAATACGTCAGTACATGGGAATGTACTATGTATGAAAAATGAGGTAAGGCTAAATGTAAGGGCTTATGCATGAATAATTTCTTAACTGAATAATCATGAGAATACTGAATAGGACATATGCATGAATGCACAAACCATAACTAAAATCATCGTAACACTGAACACTAAGACTCGGATACTACTTCACTGATGTTTGAACGTACTACTAATACTAAGACACTGAATAACTGAATCATCTGATATTGATAACTGAGCACTGGAGTTGAGATCAATCCCTCTTAGCAGGTGATCTATAAACTTAATGATAATGGGAATGCTCGATTAAAATATCAGATCAGTCCTATCTAGCGGGTGATCTTTGTATACACTGATAATGAGAGTACTTAACTGAATCTGAGACCAGTTCTATCTAGCGGGTAATGTCTGTAAACACTAATAATGAAAGTACTTACCTGAATCTGAGACCAGTCCTATCTAGTGGGTGATCTCTGCATACACTGATAATGAATATAATTTAACTTAGTCTGAGATTAGTCCTATCTAGCGGGTGATCTCTGAAGCTGATTAACTAAATTTGAGACCATTCCTATCTAGCGGGTGATCTTTAGTCTATTGATAATCATAATGATTAACTATATGTGACAGTCCTTACTCTGTACTACTGAGCTGAGTTTCTTTACTGACTAATTTTGAAACTGAGACTGTGGGAAGTAGTCATCAAACCGACATGCCCCTTTTAGCCAAGTAGTGGTCCAACTTGTAACCCCATTTAGAAGGGTGTCAGTACCGTGCCACGGGTAAATACCTCTCTTGTGGAGTCAGTCCTATATAACGGGTAACCCCTGGGATCAGTCCTATATATATATAATATACTAATGAGTGATCCCTGAGTATGTCAGTCCTATCTAACGGGTAAAACCTCATACCTACACTGGCCACATAGTTCTGGAACTTAGGGATTGCTCCTAAGGATCTCAGTCCTCTCTAACAGGTGATTTCCCATCCCTAGGTTTGCTTGGTACTAAGTACTACTCCCAACTGAAAGACTCTAAACTGATTCTTTTTCTTAAATTGTACTAGACTAAGCTGAATCTGTTACTGATCATACTAAGTAACTGAGTTAAGTTGAGTTCACTTGATTCCAAAGACTAATGGAATACTACTGAATCTCATTATCTGACTGAATGATACTGAGTTATAAATTGATTACTTAAATGTTACTAAGGTGTGAACTGAATTCTTCAATACTACTAAGATCTGAGCTGAGTACTAAACTGAAGCTGGAATGCTAATGATACTTGGATTACTGAGATTTCTTAATTTCTGTAACTGTTTCAAAGTACTGAATTTTGTAATTGACTGAGTTCTAAGGATCGTGGCTTGACTGAGACTCTCATGAAAACTGACATGGCTCTAGACAGCAGCTAATTTGTTGGGTATAAATACCCCCTGGACTCGATAACATAAAAGTAAAACATAAACATCTTAAATAATCATGACCATGGACTTTTATTCACCATTACAATTATTAAAGCATCTCTTTAAATCATAAACATGTGATAGTATAGGGAGGTATGCTATTGGCTCATATTCCATTCAACAAAGTCTTACAACAAACACTTATCATGCATTGAAGAGCACATAATTAGGGGATTTCATGATAACATTTCACAACTCATGCACTAAGGCTTTTCAACAAACACTTGGCAAGCACACATTTACACATAATTGGGAATTTCTAGTCAACATGCTATAATGGCCCTAATTCCATCACATAAGAATTTTATTAAACATATGGGGAGTATGCTTTGGTTATTCAACAATTTCTACACTTAATTGACATGCACACATCACTTAACATGTAACTTGAAAAGGGTTTACCATTAATATCACATGAATGTCACATACTAGGATCAAAGCTTGAAAATTTGTAACCAAATCATGAATTTAAACTCAATAACATGAACTTCAACTTTAATTCACATGAATCATGAAAAACTCATAAATATAAGATCTTTGAATTTAGAAAAGGATTCTTGAACTTCTTGGGTGAAAGGAACCCAAGAATCAACATTTGCATACCTTAGTTTCCTGATTCTTGAAAAGTTAATAGAGGAATCTTGAATTCTTGAACTTTTGGGTTAAAATCCTAGGTTGTTCATGAGGAAAATTAAGAGAAGACTAGTATATTTGGATGAAATAATGAGAAATATCGTGTTAAAGAGTATATATAGGGGTATAAAAATGACCTTATTTCCCTTGGAATTAAAATTCGGAACTGGAAAAATCTCGATTTTACACTCTGGCACGACGCGCCATAATCGCGCCAGCTTACTAGAAATTGGACAATTGGGAAACTACTTGATGGCGCGACACGGTGGAAATTGTGTTGCCACCTTGGTTGCAAACTGGAAAGACACCACGACGCGGTGGAATCATGGAGGCTCCTTGTATTTTGACAATTTCCATTTTGGCTGGCTCCACGATGCACTAAAGTACCAGGTGGTACACTATATCACTAAAATGGCTCTAACTCTTCGCCCGAGTGTCGAATTTGGGCAAATTTGGTATCGATAAAAAACTTATTCGATTTCTCACGTGATAAAAAGTCAAAATCTTTTAAATTTCAGATGGAATAAAATATATTCATCTTTGAAGCAAGATCTTTGATGTTCTAGAGATGAATTTGAACTAGCAAAAGTGTAGGGTATTACACCTACTTCCAATTGAAAGACGCTGAACTGATTATACTAAACTGGACTAGACTGATACTGAGTTTACTAAGTTTTCTTGAGTTCTATAATTGACTGAATTATATTGAGTTTTGTAACTATCTGAGAGTACTACTGGTCATGACATAACTAATACTATTTTGTAACTGATACTAGCTCTAGTTAAACAGCTAAATTATCGGGTATTAAATACCCCCAGGACTCCATAGCATGAAAATTAAAGCAAATAATAATCTTAAATAACATAACAATGTTCACTTGGTCATAATTCATTCATAGAGGTATTTCATCAAACCCTTGTAATGCATTAACTTATACATGAATGGGGAATACATGTTAGCATGCTATGATGGTATTATTTCATTCTCATAGACAATTTATCAAACACATGGGAAGTATACTTGTTTTACTTAATCATAAACACTTCGGGTAAATATGGTTATAACAATCAACATCCAAATTGAAGGGTTAATCATGAATATCATGTAAATCAACACATATAATAATTTATTTCATAAAGGCTTGTAATTTAATCATGGACTAAGACCCAATGATAACATGAACATGAATTAAATTCAATTCAAAAATAGGGGTTCATAATTCAACAATCTTGTAATTTGAAAATAGATTCGTGGACTCTATGGGTGAAAGAAACTCATAGATGAACACCTAATTAACATACCTTAGAAGATTCTTTCTTGAAGGATCTCTTGAGGATTGACCTTGATTTCTTGAACTAGGGTGTTTGCCACTTTAAGAGAGAATGTTTTAAATCTTGAGAAAAGTGAGTGAATAATGATATAATAGGGTATTTAGGGAAAAATTTTGTGTTTAAGGCGGATCTGGGTCATGGAAAAAGACATTATTACCCCTAGAAAGTTTTTAATTTTCATCACTAAAAACCCAATTTGGTCCTCTAGCGCGAAGCGGCATAATCACGTCGTTCCACTGGAAAGTGAACAGCTGGTAACTGGACTAATAGTGCGATCCAGTGCCTTACTAAATGGGAAACTAGGTCTTGGCGCGACGCCTCATTATCGTAGAGCAACACTGGAAAAGTGACAATTGGGAAATTGGTTGGTGGAGGGATGTGGTGGTATCACGTTGGCTCACTGAAAAATGACAATTGCTATTTGGACCACCTCTGCGATGCGCTGAAGTACCAGGTGGTACACTGTTTCACTAAAATGGCTCTAACTCTTTGCTCGGGTATCGGATTTGGATGAACTTTATATCGTTGGAAAGCTTACTGAATTTCCTATGCATTGGCAGACCCTAAAATGAAAAATACTGAGTATTTCAAAAATTTTATATAGGATAACTCATGTACTGAGAGTTAAATTAAGCTAGGGAAATACGAGGTATTATAGAAATAAGCAACAGTAATGTGTTGGAGAAAGAAGAGAAGTAGGGTAATCAAAGTACAAAAGAGTGGGTATTGAATAACTTTACCAAAATCTTACCAACTAAAGAAGAAGAAGCAAAAGACAAAGAGGAGATAGAAGAGGGAAAAACTGATGAAAGTCAGACATAAAAGAGTCAGCAGCAGGATAAGTGCAAAGAAAACACTAATAGCAACAAGGACATAGTAGAGCGGGAAGTAGAAAATAAGGCACAACAGACAAAGCAATTACAGCTAATGCAGTTTAAAGAAGGAGAGGAAGCATAAAAGGTGAGAAAATATATTATCTCTAGCAATCCAAGGTGAAAATCAGATTGAATACAGCAATATGGAGAAGCTAAACTTGAATAAAGGAGATTTGGGGAAAAATATTGACAAAATGGGAGTTGAAGGGAATTTATCTCTGAGGTGGATAAAAAAGTTAAAAATAAATCAAGGCATACAAAGAAAGAAAGATAATGGGGTAAAATTTCTTCAATGCATACAAGGAATTCTATAAAAAAAAATAAGTCTAAATGAATGCATTAATCTATAGTATCAGATCAGTAAACACTCAGAAGGCATTCACAAGGCTTATTACTTTGCAGAAAAGATATCACTTTTTATTCATAGTCCAGGAAAACCAAACTATGAAGAGTATAAGAGGAGATTGGGTATGCACCATGTAGTAGCAAATTCTTCAGAAAAAATATGAACTTTCATTGATGATTTGGTGTGTACTGTCATAATAAAAGAGGATCAGCAAACAACCATTAAATTGGTTAATCCGGCAACAAGCATTACAGTAGTGGTTATATTAGTGTATGCTAAATATTCTTAAGTAGAGAGATTAATGCTATGGGATTCATTAGAGGACATAGATCAGAATAACCAAGATCATTGGGAGGTATCAGGAGATTTTAATGTAATTGTAATTGAAGAAGAAAAATTATGAGGCCTTCCAATTACTGTGGATGAAATAGAAGACCTTAAACATTGCATTAATCTATGTGGATTGGAAGATCCTGGTTTTAAAGAAAGTAAATATATCTAGTGAAATGGCAGGACTGATGAAGAGTGTATTTTCAAGAGGTTAGATAGGGTGCTTTATAATAAAGAATTACAGGAACTTTTTTCCAAAAATGGAGGTAGAACATTTGATTAGGAATAGATCAGATCATACTTCTATGAAAATTTATTTTAGCACTATAAAAAAATATATTCACAAACCTTTTAGGTTTCTAAATATATGGTTGAAAGAGAAGTCTTGTTTTGAAGTAATAAAGGATAATTTGGTTACTTATGTGATGGGAAATTCTTTCATCATGTTCCATCATAAGCTGAAATAGTTTAAAATGACTTGGCAAATAGAGTAGAGAGTACTATGGTAACATTTTATAGAAAATTGCTACATTGGAAGAGGTTATTAAATTAAGGGAGAAACAATTTGAGAAAGATCCATCTGGCCATAATAGACAGATTCTATTCAAAGCTCAAGAAAATTTGACCTTTCAATTGAAGAGGAAAGAAGATTTTTGGAGGCAGAAGGCTGGGTTTGAATACTTTAAAGATGGAGAAATAAATACCAAGTTATTTTATATAGTAGTAAAGGGGAGAAGAAGCAGGCTTAAAGTATCAAGAATATAAACTGATGAAGGAGAATAGCTGAAAGATCAAAATAAAGTTGCAAAGGTAGTTGTGACTTTCTTTCAGAAATAGTTCACTAAAAGAGAAGATAATGAGGACTTTGAAATGCTAAATGAACTACCCAATTTAGTGAACTCTGAGAAAAATGAAGAAATGAACAAGATTCCTGAAATTCAAGAAGTTAAGGATGTTGTAATAGGACTGAACAAAAATAGTGCATAGGGCCCAGATGGTATGACAGGAGCATTTTTTTAGGATGTTTGGGACATAATTTTTAAGGATATATACAACATGGTCATAGCTTTATTTTATGGGTTTAAATTACCTAAATTTGTTACAAATACAAATTTGATACTTTTATCAAGAAGTTAGTTGTAAACACTTTTTTTATATGAGAGCAATCTCATTGAGTAATTTTGTGAATAAGATATTCTCTAGAATTGTTCATGAGAGCATTAAAAGAATCTGCCTCAAATTATATCAGAAGAACAGGCTAATTTTGTGCATAGAAGAAGCATTGCAGAGAATATTTTGATGGTGCAGAAAATAATTGCTCACATAAGGAAGAGAGGAAAGATTCCCAATATGGTTATAAAACTTGACATGATGAATGCTTATGGTAGAGTAGATTAGTTGTTTCTCACAAAGGTATTAAGAAAAGTGGGATTTAGTGAGTTTATGATTGACATGGTATACAGGCTAGTGGGAAACAATCGGTACTCAGTTTTGATAAATGGCCAACCATATGGATTTTTTAAATCCTCCATAAGATTGAAGCAGAGGTTCCATTATTACCCACTCTCCTTATCATAGTAGCAGAGGTGATGTCTAGAGCATTAATATATTTTATGCTCATAAAATATTTCAAGATTTTTGGAATGCCAAGAGAAAGTCCTAAGGTGAATCATTTTGAATTTATAGATGACATAATTATTGTATGCAAAGTTGAGCTTAATACACTGAAAAAAGTGACTAACATTTTAGAGAAGTATGAAAGAATTTCAGGTCAAAAAGTAAATAAGGAGAAAATCTCAATTTATTTACATAAAGGAGTTTCTCATGGTGTTGTTTTTCTGGCAGAAGTGGCTACTGGATTCTAAGGAAACACTTTCCTTACACTTACCTTGGGTGCACTATATTTCACATGAGAAAAAAGAAGGATTATTACCAGACAATTATGAGCAGAATCAGTGGGATCCTATAAGGATGGAAAGGAAAGATATTATCCTATGAGGGAAGATCTATTCTCATCAAACATGTGCTACAAAGTATGTAATAACCCATATTTCTCAAGCTTAACTTAACTCAGAGTTCATGAGTTATCCAATATAAAATTTTTGAAAATGCTCAGTACTTTTTAATTTAGAGCCTTCCATTGCATAGAAAATTAAATTAGCTTTCCAACGATATAAAATTTGCCTAAATCCAATAACCAGGTGAGAAGTTATGGCTATTTTAAGTTTCAATCGTTAAATGCCGTCATTCAAGCCAGTAGCGCATCGTGGAGTGTGTCAAAATGACAATTGATAGTTTCCAGTGTTGCTTAGAGATATTGGCGCATCGCGCCAAGGTGTATTTTCATGTTTGTTAATTTCCAGTGTACCAGCACGATCCCACCGCATCACGGTGAACTTTCAGGTTGCATCATAGGTGGCAACACGATAGTACTGTATCACACCACCATGTATTTTCCTAGTTGGCAATTTCAAGAGACACAATGTGATAGAGCCGCATCGCACCAAGTGCCTATTTTGAAAATTTTTGATGGAAATTAAATATGTCGTCCAGGCTTAAACTAGTCTTTTCCCATGATTTTTACATGTTGAAATACTAGATTTAATCCCTAAAAATGTTTTAAAGTAATTCTTTATTCAATTTTTCCCCAAAAATCAAAGTATTCTCTCTCAAAAGAGGATAAACCCTAGCTTCAAGAAACAAGAGCATAATTTAAGACTCTCTCCAAGAACCTTCAAGAATTAACAATTAAGGTATGTTAGGTGTTCATCTATAGGTCCCTTTCATCCATAGAGTCCAAGAATACATTTTTAAAACTTCAAGATTTATGATTTATGATTTCCATGCTTGGAATTGAATGTATTCATGTTCATGATAGTATTTGGGATCCAATGCATGTTTAATTACAAGTTTCCATGAAATTAAGATTGTTATGTGGTGAATTATATGAATTGCATGCTTAACCCCTTGAATTTAAAATTTGATTGTTGTATTCATTATTACATGTGTTGACCATCATCAAGTGAAATATTCCATGAACTGCAAGTGTTTGATAAAATGCCTATGAAAAGAATATAGTAGAATCTTGACTTGTCATTATGTGGTCCCAATCATGCATAAGCTTATGCCTTACAAGTGTTTGATGAAATGCCCTTATGAGTGAATTATGGACAAGTGTATATTGTTGTGTATCTCAAGATCATGCTATGCTTTATTTTTCATGCTATCGAGTCCTGGGGGTATTTAATACTCAATAATTTAGCTATGTGCATATATCCAGTGTCAGTTACAGAATCTCAGTCATGTCACAATTAGTATTACTCTCAGTCAGTTATAGAACTCAGTAGAACTCGATCAGTTATCGAACTCAAGAAAACTTAGTATCAGTCCAGTCTAGTTTAGTATAATTAGTTTAGTGTCTTTCATCTGGGAGTACGATTCAGCATCAAGTTAACCCAAGGATGAGAGCTCACCAGCCAGTAAAGGGTGTGTTCCTTTGAAGAAATCCTTGCATTCCAGAACTACGTAGCTAGCGTAGGTTGAGACAGCAAACCTATCATTTGAGGGTTGATGAGGTGTTTTAACTTGTCAAATAAGGGTTCCACCATTTTCATTAGAGTACCTACCAGAAAAGGGTAACTCTTCAGTGTCTTTACCCGTGGTATGGTACTGACACCCTTCTAACTGGGGTTATAGGTTGGACCCCAACTCAGTTATCTAATATTATTTGGGGCATGTTGATTAGATAATTACCTCCCACAGTCTCAATTTCTATCTTCAAAATATATCTCAGATCAATTCTAAAGAATTAGGAGTGTCAGATACAGTCAACTAGTATCAGTAAATCGGTTATTAGTAACTTCAGATATCAGTTACTCAGTATCAGAATCCAGGACTTAGCTTCAGATAAACTTAGTCATAGTATTTATTTATATGTACAGTAGAGCATACTCAATATTTATTGTAGTATCAGTTATATATGTACTCTTATATTCAGTTACTCTATATCATGCCGTCAGTTATTGTTCATGCATATGAATCCTTGCATTCAGCCTTACCTCATCTAGCATACCAGTACATTCCACGTACTGACAATTACTCTTTCTTTGCACTATGATGTCTCATATCATAGGTTCAGATGCTCAGGTTCTCAACTGCGTATAGATAGATTCAGATTCAGCCAGCAGCAGTAGATTAGTAGTGACTCCTTATCATTCGAGGATATTCTTTTATTTTATTATTTTAGCAGACTCTGTATTTCAGTAGATAGAGTTAGTTAAGGGATTATCCCATAAACTCCACTTTCAGACAGTTTCAGTTCAGACTAGATTTTTAGTCAGTATTTAGTTTTATAGATTGTTATTTCATCTAATATATTTTATCAGTATTTCAGATATTTTGAACCTTAAGGTATTTCAGCCTATTATTCTATATTTACTATAGTATTATATTTTAGTTCTCATAGAAGATATCAGTCATGGGTTAGCTTGTAGTCCTTCAGGATCGTAAGCACCATATAGTGCCTGGGGTACAGACTCGAGGCATTATAAACTTGGTATCAGATCCTAATGTTCAACAGTGTGCTAGGCAGTCTAAAAGTCGCATCAAGTAGAGTTTTGCACATGGGTATGTAGCGCGCCACATTTATAGACAGTAGGCTATGAGATGTTTTAGAAAAAATTTCCCTTCTTTCAGTATTCATGTCATGCGAATGATCATAATCTCAAGTTAAAATCTCAGTATAATCCATTTCTTCCTTTTATTTATAGAACATGCCTCCTAAAAGGACTAACAAAAGGAGAACTAGAAATCAGTCAACACATCATCCCATTCAAGTAGATCCCCTGGACGATCATGTCTCCCATGCAAAATTTAGAGTCACATTCACTACTCTAGCCAATTCTGTAGTACCTCAGAATGGATGGCCAGCTACTGTTCAGGTTAACTCAGTGGACAATACTGCTGCAGCCATAATTTGGGACTTCACCCAAATAAATCCTTCTCTATTCTCAGGATCTAAGTCAAAAAAAGGATCCACAGGAGTTTCTCGATCAGGTTCAGAAAGTCAAAGATATCATGGGAGTGACTTCCAGTGAGATTGCTGAGCTAGCTGTCTATCATCTATAAGATGTAGCTCATACATTGTTTAAGCAGTAGAAAGAATACAGGGGCATAGATGCAGAGCCCTTAGAGTGGGAAGAGCTTGCTACTGCCTTCCTAGATAGATTCTTTCCCTTAAAAATGAGAGAAGCCAAGGTGTTAGATTTCACCAAACTCAGGCAAGACATTATGAGTGTGAAAGATTATTCCCTCAAGTTTACTCAGTTAGCTAGGTATGCTCCACATGTAGTAGCAGACAGTAGGTCCAAAATAAGCAATTTTGTATTTGGGGTATCAGATAGTGTGGTTAAGGAGTGCAGAACACTGATGTTGATTAAAAAATGGACATATCAAGGCTCATGGTCCATGATCTGTAGATACAAGAGGCTAAGATCAGAGAGAAAGATAGACAAAACAAAAGAGCTAGAATAGGTAGCTTTAGTTTTAATCAACCTAAGTCAGAGGGTAGTAACCGTTCCCAGTTTCATTCAAAATCTTCAGTTCCAGCTCCATCCTTAGCTAGTGCTCCAGTACTTAATTTCAAAAATGGTAACAGCGATAGGGAACCAGGCTCTAAATCTCTAGGTAGTGTCAGCAGTGCTAGAACAAATCCTCTTTGTCATACATGTGGCAGAAACCACAAGGGTGTCTACAAAGCTGGCAGTGATATTTATTTTGGGTGTGGCAAGACAGGCCACAGAGTCAGAGGTTGTACTCAGTCAGGTTCTCAAGGTCAGTATACTCATTCTTCATCTCACTTCGCTCGCCCGAATCAGCAGGTGCCGCTTCCAGCACCACCAGTGGGAAATGCCAAAATAGGCTTTATGCTATTTAGCCCAGACAAGATTAGAAAAATTCTCCTAATATGGTCACTGGTACATTATAGATATTCCATTTATATGTTTATTCCTTGTTATATCAAGGGACTTCTTTATCCTTCGTAACTCCTTATATAGCTATTAACTTCAGAGTCAGTCCAGAAATCCTAGCAGATCCTATCTCAGTTTCTACCCCAGAGGGTAAATCTATCATAGCTCGATGTGTATACAAGAACTAGAGATAGTAGATTTTGATGTCATTCTCGGCATAGATTGGCTCCATTCATGTTATGCCTCAGTTGATTGTATAAACAGAATAGTTCATTTTCAGTTTCCAAATAAACCAGTCCTTGAATAGAGGGGTAGTGCCACAGCGCTTAAGGGTTAGTTGATTTCATACCTTAGAGCGAGAAAAATGATATCCAAGGGACGTATCTACCATCTTGTTTGAGTCAAAGAGTCTAACACAGAAACTCCAACTCTTGAGTCAGTTCTAGTAGTAAATGAATTCTCTAATGTATTTCCCAAAGATCTTCCCGGAGTTTGTCCCATTAAGGAAATAGACTTTGGAATAGACCTTCTTCTAGATACTCAACCCATATCTATCCTTCCATACAGAATGGTACCAGCATAACTCAAAGAGTTAAAAGAACAATTGACGCATCTCCCAGATAAGGGATTCATTCGACCCAATATTTCCCCGTGGGGTGTACCAATCTTATTCATGTGCAAGAAAGATGATTCTCTCAGAATGTGCATAGACTACCATCAGATGAACAAAGTCATAGTCAAGAATTAGTACCCACTTCCCAGAATCGATGACTTATTTGACCAACTTCAAAGTGTTAGTTACTTTTCTAAGATAGACCTCAAATCAGACTATCATCAACTTAGAGTCAGAGAATGTGACATTCTAAAAATAGCTTTCAGAACCCGATATGGTTACTTTGAATATCTATTCATGTCCTTTAGTCTTACTAATTCCCCAACAACTTTTATGGACTTAATGAACCGTGTGTTTAAGCATTACTTGGACATGTTCGTTATAGTCTTCATTGATGACATTCTTGTTTATTCTCATAGTGAGAATGATCACACAGATCACCTCAGAATCATACTTTAGACTCTTAGAACTTGTACATTGTTCGTCAAATTCAGTAAGTGCAAATTTTGGCTAAGGTCAGTAGCATTTCTTGGTCATATTATTTCTGATGATAGAATTAGAATTGATTCTCAAAAGACCAAAGCGGTGAGAAACTGGCCTAGATCCATCACTCCATTAGATATTAGGAGTTTCTTGGGTTGAGCTGGTTATTACCATCAATTTATTGAATATTTCTTATTTATTACATCCTCCATGTATAGATTGACTCAGAAGAAAGTCCAGTTTTAGTGGTTAGATTCCTGCGAGAAGAGTTTTCAGGAGTTGAAGACTCAACTCACTTCATCCCTAGTTTTGACTCTATGCGATAGTTCAAATCGTTTTATTGGGTACTGTGATGCATCCAGAGTAGGTTTGGGTTGTGTCCTTAAGCATAAAGGTAAGTTCATAGTCTACGCCTTTAGACAGCTTAAACCCCATGAGAAGAATTATCCGACTCATGATCTCGAGTTAGTAACTATAGTATTTAGCTTAAATATTTAGAGGCATTACTTGTATGGGGTGTATGTTGATGTGTTCACATATCACAAAAGCCTTCAGTATATGTTCTCTCAGAAATATTTGAATTTGCACTAGATAAGGTGGTTAGAGTTATTAAAAGATTATGAAATGAGTGCTCTGTATCATCTGGGCAAGGCCAATGTAGTGGCTGATGCTCTTAGTAGACTGTCCATGGGTAGTGTTGCTCATATGAAGAATGATAAAAAGCAGTTAGCTCAAAAATTTCATCAGCTTACCTGACTAGGTGTTCGCTTAGTCAATTCAGTAGAGGGCAGTGTATAGATGTAGAACAGTTCTAAATCCTCTCTAGTTTCTGAGGTAAAGGAAAAGTAGGATAGAGATCCCAACATATTAAGTTAAAAAAGTCAGCTAGAGATTAGAAAGTAGAGGTTTACTTTTATGTGTTCCAGGTGTAGATAACTTAAGGCAATAAATTCTTGTAGAACGCATGGTGCGCAATACTTTATTTATCTAGGGGACACTTATATGTATCACGATTTGCGGGATATCTATTGGAGGAGTGGGATGAAGAGAGACATTATAGAGTTTGTAGTTAAGTGCTCTACGTGTCAGTAAGTTAAGATTGAGCACCAGAAGCCTAGCGGGTCCACGCAGGAGTTCAGTATTCCCACATGGAAATGGGAAGAAGTGAACATGTATTTTGTGATGGAATTGCCTCGTACTTGTCATCATCATGATTCTATTTGGGTTATCATAGATAGGTTGACCAAATCATCTTATTTCTCTCCAATTCATACTTTTTATTCAGCCGAGGACTACGCTAAACTCTATATTAGAGAGTGTTTCATGTTACACGGAGTTCCAGTATCCATTATCTCAAATAGAGGTACCCAGTTTACCTCTTATTTCTGGAAAATATTCCAAAACGGTCTTAGTACCCAATTTCATCTTAGTACAGCCTTTCACCCTCAAACAGATGATCAAGAAGAAAGGACCACTCAGACTCTAGAATATATGCTAAGAGCATGTGTTGTCAATTTTAAGGGTAGTTAGGATGACCACCTACCTTTGATCGAGTTTGCATATAATAACAGCTATTATTCCAGTATTCAGATAGCCCCATTTGAGGATCTCTATAGTACGAGATGCAGATCTCCAATTGGTTGGTTTGAGGTAGGTAAGGCTGCATTAGTCGGGCCTGACCTAGTGCTTGATACCTTAGAGAAGGTACATACAGTCAGAGAAAGACTTAGGGCTACCCAGAGCCGACAGAAATCCTATGCAGATATAAAGAGAAAGGATCTCGAGTTTGAGATTAGTGATTTTATGTTCTTGAATATCTCTACTATAAAGGGGGTAAAGAGGTTCGGCAAGAAGGAAAATCTTAGTCCCCGATATGTCCGTGCTTATAGAATTCTCAGCTATTTTAGTAAGGTAGCTTATGAGCTTGAGTTACCTTCAGATCTAGCCTCAGTGCATCCAGTATTCCACGTCTCCTTGCTAAAGAAATGCATTGGTGACCCAGCAGTCATAGTCCCCTTAAAGGATATAAATATTCAGAATGATCTCTCTTTCAAAGAGGTTCTAGTCCAGATCCTCGATCATCAGATTCGCTGACTAAGGAACAAAGAAGTTCCCTTGGTCAAAGTTCTTTGTCGCGGAATCAATCCTTTGAGGGAGCTACTTAGAAAGCAGAAGCAAATATACGGACTAAGTATCCTCACCTCTTCTCCACAACCTCAGATCCAACTTAATAAAACAATCTTATTTAGCTTTACTCAGTCCCATGTTAAGCTATAATTACAACTTGGTATCCATTACCGTTGTATATCCAGTCATGCATTTATGAATCAGTTCAGTCATGTACTTATGCATCAGATATGCATGTTCAGTATAAGAGCTAAGTTTGTCAGAAGTTTAGTCATGTAGTCATGCATTAGATATGCATGTTCAGTATGTAAACTCGGTCTATCAATGTCTCAGCTTAATCAGTCTCAATCGAGGATGCATGTTCCCAAGGGGAAGATATTGTAATAACCCGTATTTCTCAAGCTTAACTTAACTCTCATTTTATGAGTTATCCAATATAAAAATTTTGAAATCGCTTATTATTTTTCAGTTTAGAGCCTATCATTGTGTAAGAAATTAAATTCACTTTCCAACGATATAAAATTTGCCTAAATTTGATAACCGGGTGAGAAGTTATGGCTATTTTAAGTTTCAGTTGTTAAACACCATCATTCAAGCCAGTAGCGCGTCATGGAGTGTGTCAAAATGGCAATTGTTAGTTTTCAGTGTTTCTCCGTGATATTGGCGCATCATGCCAAGGCGCATTTTTATGCTTGTCAATTTACAGAGTACCAGCGCGATCCAACTACATCGCGGTGAATTTCCAGGTCACATCCAAGGTGACAACGCGATACCACCGCATCACGCCACCATGTAGTTTCCCAATTGGCAATTTCAAGAGACATGGTACGATAGCGCAGCATCGTGCCAGGTGACTATTTTAGAAAATTTTGACGAAAATTAAATGTATCTTCTAGGGTTAAACTAGTCTTTTTCCATGATTTTTACATGCCCAGATATGGGATTTAATTCCTAAAAATGCTTTAAAATCATTCTTTATTCAATTTTTCCCCTAAAAATCAAAGCATTCTCCCTCAAAAAGGGGCTAACTCCTAGCTTTAAGAAGCAAGAGCAAAAATCAAGAGTCTCTCCAAGAACCTTCAAGAATTAACAATTAAGGTATGCTAGGTGTTCATCTATGGGTCCCTTTCGCCCATAGAGTCCAAGAATTCGTTTATAAAACTTCAAGATTTATGATTTATGATTTTCATGCTTGGAATTGAATTTATTCATGTTCATGATAGTAATTGGGATTCAACGCATGTTTAATTACAAGTTTCCATAAGATTGTTATACGATGAATTATCTGAATTGCATGCGTAACCCTTGAATTTGAAATTTGACTGTTGTATTCATGATTACATGTGTTGACCATCATCAAGTGAAATATTCCATACTCCCCAAGTGTTTGGTAAAATGCCTATGTAGAGTAGATAGTGGAATCTTGACATATCATTATGTGGTCCCAATAATATAAGCGCATGCCTTACAAGTGTTTAATGAAATGCCCTTATGAGTGAATTATGGATAAGTGTATATTATTGTGTATCTCAAGATCATGGTATGCTTTATTTTTCATGATATTGAGTCCTTACAAGTGTGCCTAGAGCCAGTGTCAGTTATAGAATCTCAGCAGAACTCGATCAGTTACCAAACTCAAGAAAACTCAGTCTCAGTCCAGTCCAATTTAGTATAATTAGTTCAGTGTCGTTCAGTTGGGAGTAGGATTCAGCACCGAGTGAACCCAAGGATTAGAGCTCACCAGCCAGTAGAGGGTATGATCCTTACAAGAAATCCTTCCATTTCGGAACTACATAGCCATCATAAGTTGAGACATCAAACCTATCAGTTGAGGGTTGATGAGGTATTTTAACCTGTCAGATGAGGGTTCCACCATTCTCATTAGAGTACCTACTGGATGAGGGTAACTTTTCAGTGTATTTATCCGTGGCATGGTACTGACACCCTTCCAATTGGGGTTACAGGTTGGACACCAACCCAGTTATCGTATCTTACTTGGGGAATATCGGTTAGATAATTACCTCCCACAGTCTGAGTTTTAGTCTTCAGAATAGAACTCAGATCAGTTCTACAGAATAAGGATTGTTAGATACAGTCAACCAGTATCAATAAATTAGTTATTAGTAACTTTAGATATCAGTTACTCAGTATCAGAATCTAGGATTTAGCTTCAGATAAGCTTATTCATAGTATTTATTTATATGCACAGTAGCATATACTCAGTATTTACAGTAGTATCAATTATCCATGTACTCTCATGTTCAGTTACTTTATATCATGCAGTCAGTTATTGTTCATGCATATGAACCCTTGCATTCAGCCTTACCTCATCTAGAATACCAATACATTCCACGTACTGACGCATACTCTTTCTTTGTGCTATGATGTTTCATATCATAGGTTAGGACACTCAGGTTCCCAACCACGTATAGATAGATTCAGATTCAGCCAGCAACAGTAGATTAGCAGTAAGTTCTTATCATTCGAGCATACTCTTTTATTTTATTATTTTAGTAGATGGAGTTTGTTGGGGGATTGTCCCATCAACTCTACTTTCAAAAAATTTTAGTTAGAGGCTTTTTAGACTAGTTTGTCAGTTAGTATTTAGTTTTACAGATTGTTATTTTAGCTGATACATTTTATCAGTATTTTAGATATTTTGTACCTTATGGCATTTCAGCCCATTATTCTTTATTTATTATAGTATCATGTTTCAGTACTCATAGAAGATATCAGTCATGGGTTAGCTTATGGTCCTTCAAAATCGTAAACACCGTATAGCGCTGGGGTAAGACTCAGGGAGTTACAAACTTGGTTTCAGAGCCTAAGGTTCAACATTATCCTAGGAAGTCTGAAAACCACATCAAGTAGAGTCTTGTGCATGGGTGTGTAGCGCGCCACACATGTGGACAAGAGGCTATGAGAAGTTTTTGGAAATAGTTTCCCTTCTTTCAATATTCATGTCATATGAGTGAGCATGAGCTCAAGCTAAACTCTCAGTCTGATTCATTTCTTTCTTTTGTTTACAAAACATACCTCCCAAAAGGACTAACGAAAGGTGAACCAAAAATTAGTTAGCACCTCAGCCCATTCAGGCAGATCCCTTGCATGATTATGTCTTCAATGCAGAATTCAAAGCTGCATTCACTACTCTAGCAAATTTTGTAGCAACTCAGAATGAACACCCAGTTGTTGTTCTGACCAACCCAGTAGCCAATACTGTTTAGGACTTCACCCGAATTAATCCCTCCCTATTCTCAGGATCTAAGTTAGAAGAGGATCCACGGGAGTTCCTCGATCAGGTTCAAAAAGCCACAGATATCATGGGAGTGACTTACAGTGAGAGTTTTGAGATAGATGCCTATCAACTATAATATGTAGCTTATATGTGGTTTAAGCAGTGGAAAGAAGATAGGGGCAAAGATGCAGAGCTCTTAAGTAGGAAGAGTTTTCTACTACCTTCCTAGATAGATTCTTTCCCTTAGAGCTGAGAGAAGCCAAGGTGTTAGAGTTTATCAACCTCAGGCAAGGAAATATGAGTGTGAAATAGTATTTATTCAAGTTTACTCAGTTATCCAGATATTCTCCATATGTAATAGCAGACAATAGGTCCAAAATGAGCATGTTCGTATCTGGGGTGTCAAATAGTATGGTAAGAAGAGAAGAACAGTAATGTTGATTAAGAAGATGGACATATCCAGGATCATTTTCCATGCTCAGTAGATAGAATAGGCTAAGATCCTAGAGAGAAAGAGGTAGAACAAAAAAACTAGAACAGGTAGCTTTAATTTTAATCACCCTAAGTCAGAGGGCATTACCCATTCCTAGTTTTATCAAAAATCTTCAGTTCCAGCTCCGTCCTCAGCCAGTGCTCCAGTACCTAAGTTTAGAAATAGTAACATTGATAGGGCACCAGGCTCTAAATCCCAGGGTATTATCAATAGTGCTAGAACAAATCCTCTTTGTCAGATATGTGGCAGAAACCATAAAGGTGTCTGCAGAGCTGGCATTGATGTTTGTTTCGGGTGTGGCAAGCCAAGCCACAGAGGCAGAGATTATCCTCATTCAGGTTCTGAAGGTTAGCATACTTGTTCATCAGCTCAGTCCGATCACCCGAATTAGGAGGTGCCACTTCTAGTGCCACCAGTGGGCAACGCCCAAACAGGCTTTATGAACTTCAGCCCAGACAAGATTAGGAAAATTCTCCTGATGTGGTCACTAGTACTTACAGATCTTTCATTTACATATTTATGCCTTGTTAGATCCAGGGGCTTCTTTATCCTTTATAACTCCTTATACAACCATTAACTTTGGAGTCAATCCATAAATCCTAGTAGAGCCTATCTCAGTTTCTACCCTAATGGATAAATCTATCATAGCCCGACGGGTATACAAGAACTTTTCGATTATGATATCTCAGAAAGTTACTTTAGCAGACCTTATAGAGCTAGAGATGGCAAATTTTAATGTCATTCTTGGCATAGATTGGCTCCATTTATGTTATGCCTCAGTTTATTATTGAAATAAAATAGTTTATTTTTAGTTTTCAAATGAACCAGTCATTGAATGGAGGGGTAGTACCACAGCACTTAAGGGTCAGTTGATCTCATACCTTAGAGGGAGAAAAATGATATCCAAGGGATGTATCTACCATCCTGTTCGAGTTAAAGACTCTAACACAGAAACTCCAACTCTTGAGTCATTTCTAATAGTAAATGAATTCTCAGATGTGTTTTCCGAAGATCTTTCTCGAGTTCCTCCCGTTAGGGAAATAGATAGACCTTCTTCCAAATACTAATCCCATATCTATGCCGCCATACAAAATGGCATCAGCAGAACTCAAAGAGTTAAAAGAATAGTTGAAGGATCTCCTAGATAAGGGATTCACCCGACTGAGTATTTTCTCGTGGGGTGCACCAGTCTTATTCGTGCATAAGAAAGATGGTTCTCTCAGAATGTGTATAGACTACCGTCAGTTGAACAAAGTCACATTCAAGAATAAGTACCCACTTCCTAGAATCAATGACTTGTTCGACCAACTTCAAGGTGCTAGTTACTTTTCAAAGATAGACCTTAAATTAGGCTATCATCAGCTCAGAGTCAGAGAATGTGACATTTCGAAAATAGCTTTTAGAACCCGGTATGGTCACTTCAAATTTCTAGTCATATCCTTTGGTATTAGTAATGCCCCAGCAACTTTCATGGACTTAACGAACCGCGTGTTCAAGTAATACTTGGACATATTTGTTATAGTATTCATTGATGACATTCTTGTCTATTCCCGTAGCGAGAGTTTAACTTGAGCTCATACTCACTCGCACGACATGGCACAAATACTGAAGTGTCCACATAGGCAAACGTGTGTGTTACGTAGGCACTAAGGGTGTCAAAATTACAGTTTTAATTAGTTCAGGGAGGTAATAGGACCCCCTTTAAGTTTAGGTCTGTCATACTTTTTTTGGGTATAGTTCAGGGGGGTAATTGGGTATTTTCTCTAAAAATAAAAAAGGAGGAAAAAAGTCAAAATAATATGAATTTTTGGTCAAAGAATTATATACATCATCTTTTAATAGACCACAATTATATATAAATAGATATGTATAGTGAAATATAAAAGCTTATATAATAAAATATCAATTAAGTTTTATGTTAGCAATAAAATAACCAACATGCACAGTGTAAAACTTTGTAATAAAATTTTGTCATTGGAAAGTACATATCTTGTATTTGATGAAATAGTTAATTGGCAATACTAAAATTAGCAACAATAAGTCTATCTATATATATTGATAAATTATTCAAAAATTTCTACTTTTCTAAACTAATCTAACCATCTCTCTTGGCGTTGAACTTATATGAAATTAATTTGACCATTCTCTCTTTGATGAATTTTATACCACAATCAAACCTCCTTCTTCATCTTGATGAACTTATGTTTTTTTCTTATGACACAAGAAGAAATTTTAAATAATATATTTATGATCTTCATCATAATATCCATATTGTCAAATCACGTTTTCAATGTCCCCTCTTTTGATTATTAAACACATGATTGATGAAAATAATGGGAAAAGGTTTAAAAAGGAGAAAAAGATATATATTAATAAAAAAAATGAAAATGAGCATCCAACAACTCTATAGATTATTGTTATTTATAGATTGATCAAGTCATAAGAATAGGTAGAAGGAAGTTGAGAAGACATGTTAATAAGTAGAGCATACAAATGGATGGAGTTTGTTTCTAACTCAAGAGATATAATTGGGTATAGTGAAAATATGATATAATTTTTTAATTAATAAATAAATTGATTAATGAAAAGAATGAAGAAAAAATTCAAAAAGGGGATATATATATATATATATATTTCATCAATCTAACAATTCAACTTTGATTTTAAAATTACTACGTAAATAAGCAATGATAGCTAAGTGTTATAATATTTACATGAGTTATATTTACATATCAATTCTCTGATGCTTACATGTGATTGCTATAATTATGTAATGACCTATATTTGGATAATTTTTTTATGTGTTTTGAATACTTTATCTCTTTTCATGGTTGTGTCATCTGTTTTATGAGTTGTGGGCTTGGTTGGGACAATTTCCAAGGCCTTCGAAAGATTTTGGGAGAGTTTGAGGTCATTTTGATGCTTTAAGAGCTAATAGTTGTCTTTAGTTAATATATCAAAATTCAAGTGTCGGACGGCAAAATGGATTGCACCAACCGATCTGCAATATCGAATTTGGGTTATTAGTTGGGTTGGTTCAATTTTGTTACTTTTAGATACCATTTGGACCCTTGGTTCGAAAATAGTGTAAATAGAATTCCAAAGGTTAATTTTTTTATAATAGCCTTATTTTGTAAATATGATGATTCCATTGGATCCAAAATGTGTTTTATGATCAATTTGCACAATTGGATCAGGTTTATAGGGTTACAAATGAGTTTAGGTAGTCAAAAATAAGTTTTTGAAATTATTGGTACTAGTATAAGCGCTAAAGTGGTTGGTTGACCGCTTTAGTGGCCGTTGAGTATTTGACCGATTGCAAAGAGATTTTTTAACCATTTTAATGGTATTTTTGACCATTTGACTAGGCCGATATAGCGGATAAAATGCCAATTTAGCGGCCATTGCTGAGTTTAAGACCAAAATAAAACTCATTTTGTATTTTGAAAATTTTTGAAGCTAGAAAGCTTCGATTTTGATGATTCTCGGTGTGATTTTCTCATAAGATCATTTTCTATAAAATTATAACTCTATTTTTTCAATTTTCCAAGAACGTATATTTTATTTCTCATCATTTCTACCCAAGTTGAGAATCAAAATCCTATTTTCACCATTTTTTGAGAGCTTGGAGATGGGCAATTTCAAAGTGGTTTTCGAGATTTCTTTCATGGGTAAGTTTTGTAACCTTATCTTTATCATTTTTACTTAATTTCATCTTCAAAACAACTTCAAATTCTTGATTTCAAAATGGGTTTTGGGGTGTTTCTGTCGCTAAATCTTGAAAATATTTTTTCTTTGATTTGAACTTTATTTTAACTCATTTTTATATGAATTTTCAATTTTAGACTCCTATGAGTATGGGAACATATTTTTAACCCATTTTCGAGATTTATTTTTGACCCATCTTGAATATAGTCAATATGGGTATCATTGATTTTATTTTGATGTGTAGATATTATACTTGATAGTTTAGTCGTGTTTGGATATGTTTCAAAATATTTGAGCTTTCGATTGGAATTTGTGTAGTATTTGAATTTGCAGATCTTCAGTCAAGGCAAATTAAGTTGTACCTTAATTTTTTTTCAAAGTGTCTATATGTTATTTGCTTGATTGTTGGTATATTGTGATTCTATTAGGTTGGGGTCCTGCTTAGATGACATGGAAAGCATCTCCACGGGTATTAGGGTCTTAATAATGGATTATAGTTAGTTTATTGGCTTAGTTAGTAAGTGTTATTGCTTGTAGATATCCTTAGAATAGATTGTAGTTAATAACTCAGGTTTGAATTTTTATTATTGAATGCTTACTTTAGAGGTTTAGAACTTGTATAGCAACCTTTATTATGATGATTGGGATTTAGCAAACTCTAGGGACAATTATGTTATTACTGAAATGATAGAATGATTGAGCTTTAGATAATGCCTAGAGTATAAATGAGCTCGTATTGTTTGTTGAGGCTTGATGTATGAACGAGCTAGTTTGGGTAGTTTTGCACAATTTTGTTATTAAGATTTGTATTTATTCTATGTTGTCAAGTGGAACTTATGTGAAATATCTATGGACTTGAGTAATTAATTAGGTTTGTATGTCTGTGCTGGAGCTTATTCATCTATGACTACTGTTGTGACACTGTGTGGGGGCTTATATTGTTGGTGGTGGTAACTTAAGATGATACTTGTTGTGTGTTGTCCATGTGGGGGCTTTATCTAATATTATTTGCCTTATAGGTGCATTTTGTTCCTTGATAGTTGACATAATGACCAAATGGGGGCTTAAAATGACATTAATGATGTCTTACACATATGATTGTTCATATGGTACATTACTTATATTAAATTGTCGATGGTTAACATATTAAGTGAATTTTGAGCTCACATGTATATGTGATGAATGGATTTGATATCTTCATACTAGTTTGGTTGTGAGCGTTACACCCACATATCATACATACATTCATAAAACATTGGTACTATTTAGAAAACACTGATTTTTTTTAGAAATGAGCTGCTTTTACAAAATTATCTACGCAGCCCATGAGTTAGAGAGAAAAAATGGATATTAAGATTGAAACTGAATATTTAGAAAATATATAGGCTATGAATCCCCTATGAGTCCTTCCTAAAAGCTTTCCTCGGTAGGGAGGTTATGTGACAAACTCAAGCATATCACATCATCATAATCATCATTATCATCACTTGCATTGCATTATCCATCTTGATATGGTTGATACTGTGTTAATGTTTACTCTTGTATTGTATTATCATGTTAGAAACTTATTTGTGTATTGTGTTTTGAGTATCTATTTGACTTTATTGTATTACTTTACATCATCTTACATTAATTTGGGGTTGAGATATTATAAGACTTAGGGTAAGACTATGGTTTAATCTGAGAGATTGTTAGTTTGCACCTTCGATATCCTGTTATTGAATTTTTATATATTCTCTCCTTATTTTATACCATATTTTTTGGTTGATATTATGTGATTAAGACCAACTATATATGTTGCGTAGTGAATCATCTATACAAGTGTTTCTCTCTTATTGTGGATCATAAAGTAGCTAGTCTTGACTCAACTAGGTGTAACGACCCTCCTAGTCATTTTGTGAATTTTACTTGTCTTTCCTATTATAGCTCTTCCCATAATTTATATACATGAATTATGACTTATGGGGATAGATAGTACCAATTCTTGAGGCGTTAGAAATAATTTAAGTCATTAGTTGGATTATTTGATTTTAAGGAAGTTAAGATCAACCACGGTCAACTTTTGGTCAAGGTGATCACGATTTAGAATCTCAGATGTTTAATAGTTTTGGAACATACTTTTAAGTCAATTTACATATTTAAAATATTTATAAGGGATTCCGAATAAATTTTGAGAAGTTATTAAAGTTTTAGATATTTTAAATAATTAATTTAATTAGTGATTAATGGGTCAAAATATCAAATCCTTTTACTATTCCGTATCACTTAACTTTCAGTTAAGAAGAATTTAACCCTTTTGGATAATAACAGAAAGAAGGTTGAAAATTGACTGAAAGCTAAGTTGTGCGGTGCATCTCAGGTGAGAAATTTTATTTCAATTCTTCAATTAAGATAGCCTATAATTTTGTTAATTTATGAGAAACAATGATTCTGCCAATAAGGTATGTGGTGGAAGGAATAATATTCTTTGTCCATTTTTGTGCAATAAGGTACTTGATGGGAAAGATAACCAAGAATGATTTTGTCCATTCTTTGTTTTCCAATTAGTTAGTGGAAAAAATAAAATAATTAGGCAGTGATGAATTACCATTAAATAGTTTGCAATCATTAGGATACTGATTGAATGATGCTTGGTATGATTTCTAGTGAATTAAAAGTGGCACATGCCACTGTTTTTAAGTTTGTTTCAAATTGAAGTTTTTCGTATGAAATCAATTACCACTTTTAGATAAATTAGGTTTTTGTCTTATGTTTTTAGAGTAAAAATTTATAATATGAGTGTTATTAGATTTGTATTATTATGGGGATTATGTATTTGAACATATTATAATTATTCAGAGACTTTACGGTAGGGAAAATTCATTGCAAATTATCTTGCATCCGTATTTTTTAATTGAGGTAAGTTACAATTTAATTGTAGTTTAGAATCGATTTAATTATACGCATGCTTATAAATTAGATGCTTGTTGCTTGGTCTTCGGACATACTTGAATTTGATGATATTTGGATTGTTGAAACTTGTAGTATTATTAATTACTAAAAATCAACTTGATGGAATTACCTTATGGTTCAGAGTTCATTTTCCCCAATTTTGGAGGGATTTTTCTAGTTTGTTTTCTGACCCATTTAGATGGTTCTTCTTTAGTTGTGTCGGGTGTTCCTCCAGTTTAGAGTGTGGATCCTCCGGTTGCACCTGCTTCTATTTAGGATACTCCTCAAACTCAGTGTACTATTCCTCCTTTAGTATCGGTATCTGAGTGTGTTGCTCTGGGTTGGGAATTCATCCTTCGTCTATGTTACCTCCCCTGATGGGATCTCAGCCTACTAGATTCACTATGCCCCCTCTTACTGCGAGTACTGTGATGTCTTTTGAGTATCAGATAAGGTTTGAGATAATTACTTATTTGGGTCCTCTTAGGTTCAGTAGTGGTATGGACGAGGATGCCTATGAGTTTTTTACTGATTGTCGAGAGAAGTTACATAATTTGGTTTTATTAGAGATGTATGTAGTGGCTTATACTACCTATCAATTGAGAGATACGACTAGATATTGGTAGAGATTGATTTTTGGTTATAGACATATTGATTCTCGTGAGATGTCATAGGATCAGTTTGTCGATGCCTTTCAAGAGAGATTTATGCCTTATAGTTTGTGAGATTGGATTCATGATGAGTTTGATTGCCTAGAGTAGGGCTCTATGACTGTATTAGAGTATGAGGCACACTTTTATGCTTTGTTCAGATATTCCTATGCTAGTATTTCTACTAATTTTGAGAAGATTCAAAAGGTCGTGAAGGGTTTCAACGTCTTCCCTCAGTTGGGTACATTACAAATGGTTGTATTTGGGGTATCTTTTTGGAGTATTATAGATCATGCTAAGATGATTGAGGGTATTCTTCGATCATCTAGAGAGGCACCAAGAAGGTGCACCATTTTGGTGAGTTTAGAGGTCAGGTTTCTCGTGGTAGAGATATCTAAGATTCTCATAGATATCAGGGCAGGCCGGTGTAGGCGGTTTTACAGAGTTCAGGTGGTGGATCTTTTGATTTAGCAGTGCAAGATAACAATTAGGGCAAGTTTAGAGTTTTCCATGTATGAGGTGAGGTTAGCCATATGGCCAAGGATTATTCCCATCATTTATTTAAAGTCATTTATGTTATAACTGTGTGAGGTAGGGGTGCTACAAGAGGTACGAGGGGTAGATATAGTAGAGCTCGTAGGGGTGGTTGTGGGGCCACTCATACAGGTGGTGGTCGGGGGCCACTCAGGCAGTTGGTGGTCATAGATAGTGCTATGTTATACCATCCAGACCTAAGGCAAAAAATTTTAATGTTGTGATTATAAGTATCATCCTCATTTATTTCAAACCTGCATTTGTATTATTTGATCCAAAATTGACTTTCTTATATGTGTCTATGTCTATTGCTTTTGGTTTTGATTCTGTTAGTGAGCCTCTTGCCATGTCTATTCATGTATCTATCCTAATATGTGATTCTTTTGTTGTGGATCGAGTGTATCGATCTTCTGTTGTGACTTTTTTAGGGCCTGAGATTTTGGTAGATCTGCTTGTGTTACATATGATTGATTTGGTATTATTTTGGGTATATATTGGTTGGATCCTTATCATATTGTCCTAGATTATTTTGCTAAGACCGTGACTTTAGATTTATCGGGTGTGTCGGGGATAGTTTAGAAGGGTACACTTTATTTGAGTCCTAAGAGGGTTATCTTTTATGTTTAGGCTCACAGATTGGTTGAGAGGGGATCTTTAGCTTATTTGATGCATATTCATAATACCAGTGTTGTTTCACCTCTTTTCCTAGGTTCTGTTCATATTGTTCATGAGCTTATGGATGTGTTCCTAATAAATTTGCCTAGTAGCTTCTAAAGCATTATATTGATTTTGTTTATTGATGTAGAGATGGGTACCAAGCCCATTTCTATTACTCCATATAGGATAGCCCCAGCTGAGTTGAAGGAATTGAAGGATCTCTTGCAGGAGTTGTTAGATAAGAGATTATTCGACCTAGTGTATCGCCTTAGGAAATGCCTGTCTTGTTTGTGAATAAAAAGGATGAGTCTATACGGATGTGTATTGATTATCGACAGTTGAACAAGGTGACAATTAAGAATAAGTATCTTCTCCCTCGCATCGATGATTTATTTGATCAGCTTTGGCGTGTTGTGATGTTTTTGAAGATTGATTTGAGGTTCGATTATCACCAGTTAAGGATTAGAGCTTTGAATATTCCAAAGATAACTTTTCAGACTCGATATGGTCATTATGAGCTCTTGGTCATGTCCTTTGGGTCGACTAATTCCCCTGCTGCATTTATGGATTTGATGAACTAGGTGTTTGGACTGTATCTCAATTTTTTTTATAGAAGTCATAGATGATATCTTGGTTTATTTCAAGAGTAAGGATGAGTATGAGAAGCATTTGTGAATTATGCTTTAGAGACTGAGGGATAAGAAGTTTTATGTTAAGCTCTTCATGTGTGAGTTTCAGTTAGAGTTTTTTTTTTGGGGGGGGCGGGGTCATGTAGTGACTAAGAAAGGTATAATTATTGATTCAGCCAAGGTTGCAGCAGTTTGTGATTAGGTTAGACCTACTTTACCTATCGAGATTCAGAGTTTTATTGGCTTAACAGGTTATTATCGGCATTTTGTTGAGAGTTTCTCTTCAATTATAGTTCCTTTGACTAAGTTAACTTAGAAGAAGATTTCCTTTCAACGGCCTGATGCTTCGAGGTAAGCTTTCCAAAGCTCAAAGATTTGTTGACTTCAGCTCCTACTTTGACTTGCCCAAGGAAGGCGTGGGTTTCACCATGTTTTGTGATGCTTCGGGTATTGGACTGGGTTTTATGCTGATGAAGGAGATCAAGGTGATTGCTTATGCATATCGACAGTTAAAGCCTCATGTGAGGAATTATCCTACCCATGATATAGAGTTATGCGTGGTTGTGTTTGCTTTAAAGTTGCGAGGGCACTACTTTTATAGAGTCCATTATAAGATCTTCTCAGATCATTGTAGCCTTCAATACTTCTTCACCCAGAGAGATCTTAATATAAGGCACTGTTGTTGGATCGAGTTGCTTATAATTATGACTTGACTATTCTCTACTATCCAGGCAAGGCTAATGTGGTTGCGGATGCCTTGAGCCAAATGTTGTCTAGCATGGGTAGCTCGCATCTTTTGATCCAAGAGAGGCTTTTAGCCTTAGAGGTTCAATATTTAGCTAGCCAGATGGTTAGGCCTCAAACCTGGGCGCACTTTGGCATTTGTGGAGGCTATATCTTCTTTGATCGAACAAATTTAAGCTCATTGATTTGATGATGTTGGATTGAGTTCAATTAGAGATATGGTGTTGAGTGGAAAAGATAAGGGAGCCTCATTTTATTTGGAGAGAGTTTGAGGATTGGGGGACAAGTTTGTGTGCCGAGAGTGGGTGACTGGATCAGCTTTATCTTGGAGGAGGCCTATCGTTCTAGGTTTCCATCGATCTAAGAGTGACTAAGATGTACCGTGATTTGAGACATCACTACTGGTGAGGTGGTATGAGGCGAGATGTAGCAAATTTTATGGCTTGTTTCCTATGTTTTCATAGGTGAGGCCTAAAGGTATGGACTTGCTTCATGAGTCTTTGGAAAGAGTCTAGATCATTCAGGATAGACTTTGAGCTACTTAGAATAGAAAGAAGTGTTATGTAAATTGTAGGCTTTGTGCCTTGAGATTTGGCGTTGGTGATAGTGTTTTCTTGTGAGTTTGACCTATGAATGGTGAGATGAGGTTTGGGAAGAGGGAAAGCTTAGCCCCACGTATATTGGCCCATTTAAGATTCTTTGGACTGTTGGTGATGTGTCCTATGAGATGGAATTGCCCATTTTTCAGTTGTTCATCCAGTATTTTCATGTTTCTATGCTTCACCATTATATTCCTGATGGGTCTCATGTCCTCGTTGGAAGTCAGTTCAGTTATATGAGCGGTTGTCCTTTGTTGAGGAGTCGGTCTCCATTTTAGCTAGAGATTTTAGGCGATTGCGCTCTAGAGTTATCCCTGTGGTTAAGGTTCAGTGGCGACATCAGCCTATGGATGAGGCTACCTGGGAGTTCGAGTCTGATATATGTAGTTCCTATCCCTAGTTCTTTGTTTATTCAGGTAGTTCTTTGCCTTTGTTTTAGGGTGGACTAGATTTTTAGTGGTGGATGATGTAACGGCTTAAAAATTTGATGAAATATGTTAAATCTGTGATTTTGTATGATTTTACTATTTTACACCTCCCTGTAGTTGCATTATAGTATTTTTAGAGTGTGTAGGTGATTGGCATGGTTCTCGATGCATTTTGGTACCTTTTGTGCAATATTGTGATTTTTTGTGGTTTCGAGAGCCTTATTTTAGACTTATGTAGATTTTTTGTGATCCATGCGATGGATGACTGAAAAAACTATACCAACAACTCCAAATATTGATTTTAGGCTTGGTAGACCTTTGTTCCAAATCCCAATGCACCCGAGCTCATTTCAACTTGTTAGTCGTAAAGTTGAAAAATTAAAAATATGGGTGTGGGATCCACATTTGATTGAAATGACCTCAGATGGAAAATCCGACTTTGCTAATGCGTCTGAAATATCGATTTTAGGGTGATAGCATGTTTGGTTGGGTTCTATGACTTTTAAATTTCATTTCGACCCTTGGTTTGGAAAATTATGATTTCGGATTTCGGGAGTAAACTTTGTGAAAATGATATTCTTTCAAAAATCTGATATCACCATTGAGTCTGGAGCATTGAATTTAATGTGGTTTCATAGTTTGTTTGCGTATTTCAAACTCCGAACGAATCCCAGGCACCCTATCGAAGTTCGTTTTTGGACTTAAAAATCTAGTGTAAAAAATCTGCAATATACAAACAGCTTTTACCCCTCTTTTTTGCCCATTTTACCTAGTTTTTCACCTTGCCTCTTGAGACTTAAACCCTAAAAGTGTGAAAATATAAAAGTGAAGCTTGTGGGAGCTAGATTAAAATCTATTTCTTTATTCTATTACAGATTTAAGGTGAGATTTCATCCTTTTCTACTCTAATTCTTGATTAATTTCACAAATTCTAAAAAATCTTAGGGCTTGATTTAAAATTCCAATTTCACTCATTTTCACTTGAATAATGTTTTAATCTTATAATTACTAGTTTTTCATCAATTTAACCTTCAAAACAACTTCAATTCTTGATTTTAACACGAATTTTAAAGATTTTACCCGTTAAAGATCAAAAAGGGTCTTTCTTCGATTTGATCCTCATTTTTAACTCTATTAGACTTGGATTTTGAGCTATAGATTCCTAAAATTATGAAGAACACGTTTTTGAAGTAAAGTTATAATTTTAACCTTCTTTTTTAAAAATCCATTTTAGGGGTTCGTTTTTATCCTGAACCAAAAGTAGTCAATATGAGTATTGTTAGTTTTGTTTTGACACATAAGTTGTCTATTTGTCGATTATAATTTATTATAAGATCGTTCGTGGAAAGTAAGGTCATAGGTTCAAAGTGTAGTGGATCGATTTTGGCATTTGAGGTTGGTTTTGGCTTAACTCTTTCAGACTGGGATAGGTAGTTTAATGATGGCACAAAATGCATGTTAAGGGTGAGAACTAATTATGAAAAATGGCTATCTAAGTGTTGTGCTGGTGTGGGGGCCTATATGTGATGTAATTATTGAAATTGAGATATTATGTGATATGTGTGACCGTGTATATGATGTTCATAGCCTTGAATACATGCGACTAATTGTGTTGTATTGTTGGAAATGCCTATTGTGGTACCATTGGTGTATTGTGATATATTTCATACTTGTAGGTATATGAAACATGTAGAAATTTATGGATGGTTGGAATAAATGAGCGGATATTGGCTCACGTGGTTTTGAAAATATATCATTATGGTTGGTTGTGAAGATACATAATGTGGTTTGTTGTGGATATACTTGTTGGGAGTGATTCTGAATATTACATCCTCATGGCACCATATGTGTACTTTCACTTGTTTGTTATATATTTTGTATATACTTGTTGTTGGTGGTGGTGGTGGTCCCACTTTATTTGTGTCTCATGTTATGTATGTGCTTTGGAAAAAATAGAAATATTGAAAATATTAGAAATTCTGGAATTATTGAAAATATCAAAATTTATAGACCTCTCCAAAGAATATTGATGTGTTATAGAAATATAGCATTTTCGATGCTTAAAACATACGCAAGTTTGTTGGGTTGTTTGTTAGATATGATGTGTTTTGGGTATGTTTTTCAGTAAACTAGATTTTGGAGGCGAAGTTCAAGAAAAAGGTGAAAATAGAGTTTTTGGCTACTTACTTGATCATTTTTTGGAATTTGTGGCACTTTTTGGATGTACGTGATCAAAGCATGTATTGAAACTTGAAGTTTGGAAGCTTGGTTATAATATTTAGAAGGCCTGACACTTACCTATGTCTACATGCGGACCGCATATAGCACATGCTGTCCTTATGTGACTAAGGCAAGTACCAGAATTAGAGATCCAGAGAGTGAAAGAGCTGAAAAAGAACTTCTGGCACTTACCTATCTCAACATACGGGCCGCATATGGGTAAGGTAAGTGCCAGAAGTCCAAAGTCCTAAGAGCAAACAGTGCAGAAATTTTTTCTAGAACTTACCCATGTCTACATGCTCCCAGAGTCAGGCCGCATATGGAACATTAGCCCAAGTCCAGGTTATATGTGGACATAGGTAAGTGGCCACCAACCTTTTTTGTTCTTTTTCATCCGGATTTTTATTTTAGGGTTTTCTCATGTACTATAAATACCCCTTATATATTTTTAGTAGAAGTTACGCGTTCTTGATACTTACAAACATATTTTGATTCTGTGATTCAATTTTTGTCTTAGATTTCTCTTGTATTGATTTTGGTTGATTAATTTAGTTTAGGTTTTGCGTTTTCAATAGTGATTATTGTGATTACATCTTATGCTTTCAATCATGAATATTTTTGACTAATTCACAAGCATGAGCGGCTAAAAATCCTTATCTAGGGTTGTGGAAACCCTGTCGGATTTATGAAGTAGGGAAAGTGCTATGTTGTTCTGAACCAATACCCATGCATGCATTGTATTATCTTCACTTTAATAGCTATCTTAGCGGTTGCAAACATTAGGATCCCACCTAGATTATTGCTACTTACTATAAAAGAGTAGTAGTGATTAGGAAAAGATAATTACAACAGTAATTTGAAGTTTAACTATCGATCCACGCTACTAGGTATTATCTAAGTAAGATGGTTAGCTGTCCTCTAATAACTAGAGACTCAAAAGGTAATATTTAACTGGGATCTAGGATAAGGGTTAGTAAGGTGACATCCTGAGACTCAAAAGGTAAAGGGTAAAATCTGTGAGCTAGTCCAAAAGATGGTTAATGGTACATAACTTATCAGATTTTGCATGCAAGGTGTCCTATTGGTTCAATAAAGCACAATAAGCCTATGGAGTTGAGAAGCCAGGGGGAACACAATCCTAGTGTTCACTCACGACTGATTACAACCAAAGTTGATACTAATTACTTGTTCGATATTGCTACTCAAATCTCCCCATTAACTTTTCCAGTTTTTTTCATTGATTACAGTAGCTGAAAATCGCAATTCCATTTATTCCATTAGGATTCGACCCCAATGTTTGTTGGGTTACTATATTTGACAGCGACCGTTTCATCCTTAAATAGGAGGTATACTTATGGCATGATCAAATTTTTGCACTGTTGTAGGGAAATACGATGTTGAGTTTGAATTGAGGTTGTTGTAGTTTTGGGGCTTTTTGTTTTTATTTTTAGTTGGGTATACATTGGTATATTCCTAGCATAAAAAGTAGAGGCAATCCCTTGCTCCCAGTGAATCCGAATCCAGAGAGAATCCTACAAATACCTAGTAGGATAATGGAACCAAAAAGAGATGATATTTCTGAAGGTGTTAGTGATTATGCACATCAAGTGACTCCCCCTCCTCCTGAAGGAGTTCAGGACATTTTTGGCCAGTAGATAGGGGTACTATTAGCATAAGCTTCTAATCAGGAGAGGAAAGAAATCAAAATAGAGCTAGAGGTGGTCAAGCTCAAGTAATCCCAACTTACCAATAATGGAATCTATGTGAAAATGATGAAGAGGATATGGGGTACGTTGACCCGATAGATATTGGAGCTATTGTCCCTCTTGTATTAACCCCAGGCATTAAGTTTGACATAACGAGTGCAATGATCCAGGTCTTAAATCTGAAAGGTGTATTTGGGGGTTTACCTACAGATGATGCAAATATGCACCTTTCAAATTTCATTGGGATCTATAGTTCGTATACAAATCCTGGGGTGAATTAGGAAGTGTTTAGACTAATGTTATCTTCCTTCTCACTTATAGGAAAAACATCTTTATGGTTAAGAGAATCACCAAGAAGATCTATAACTACATGAAACGAGTTGAACAGGTAATTCTTGAACTAGTTTTTTCCTCCATCCAGGATGTTGCAGCTTAAGGACGAGATTTATAACTTTAGGCAGCTGCATTCAGAATCCATGTATGAGACTTGGTCAGGTTCAAGAAGAAACTGAGTATGGTTCCTAACCATAGAATTTCAGGGACAAGATTATTGGAGATATTCTACAAAGCCCAAACCATCAGTTCTAGATCTATTGCAGACGCCATCTCTAGAGGAGTATTTACGAGACTATGCTGGGAGATAGCTTTAGATATAATAGATCAGATATCGCTCACTAACCGAGGGTGGCAAACTCAGAAGGCTAAGAGAGAATATAGAACATAAGTTATTAGTGCCTCCTATGACCAGAAAGTAGCTGATGATTCAATAGAGCAAGAAATTACGCTGCTAAGAACTAATCTTGGGTTATTGGCAAAGCAGTTTATAGCAATAAGTTCTGAGAAAGTAAATGCAGAAGGAGCACAGGGTTCAGCTTCCAAGGCTAATGAGTATGAGTTAGAGAAGGAAACAAACTATTTGGATAGTCAATTGGTGGGTTTTTGAGCCTAAGAGCAAGGAAACCAATGTCAAAACAATTATGATAGATATAAAGACTATAGTAGTGAGCAAAATGGTGACTGGAGAAATAAGGATGAATATAGAGAGAAAGGAGATAGGTATATTCTGCCTGGCAGATGAGATACAGAATCAAGAATAGAAGAGATTTTGACAAGCTGGTAAAGGGTCAAGAAAATTAGGATAATAGCCTTAAGGAGATCAAGGGTGATATTTTAGGGTTGACCCAGAAGGTTGAATCCTATACCACTGCCATCAATCAGTTGGAGCAATAATTTAGGTAGATATTAGCAATACTGAACCAGAGGCAGCCCGGTACCCTTCTGAGCAACACTATGCAAAATTTGAAAAACAATGGTCATGTTCTTTCCATTACCACAAGGAGTGGTATGACTATTGTAGATCCCCTATTACCTGTAGTAGATGAATTGGTTATTGATGAGACATCTATTGTGGAGTCAGAAAAGGTAACAAGTGGCAATGATAAAGTTGGCAATAACAAAGGTGAGGGTCGGTTCATTGAGCTAAAAATAAGACAAATTCTGAGATCACCCCTACCTTTTCCTCAAACATTAAAGAGAGAAAAAGGTAAGTTCAAGTGATTCATTGAGATGTTGAAAGAGTTGAGCTTGAATATACCTCTTCTTAAGGTGTTGGAGCAGATGCCTGGATATGCTGAGTTTATAAAGCAATTGATTATAAATAAGAAAGGGTCTATAATTAAGGATGTTAGAGGGTTGCACCATTGTAATGCAGTCACGAATAGGTCTCTAGCCTAGAAAAAAGGTGACCCCAGAGCATTCACTATACCATGAACTATTGGGACCCCCCGATTCACCAGAGCCTTATCTGACTTAGAAGCCAACATAAATTTGATGTAGCTGGCTGTATTCAAGAAATTGGGTTTGAGCCTCCTGAACCGACTACAATGTGACTGTTGATGGCTGACCACACTGTGAAGAAACCTGTGGACATTTCTTTTGATTTAATTGTGGGAACTGATAACTTTATCTTTCTTGCTAACTTTGCCATTTTGGACTGTGAGGATAATGTCGAGATGTCCATCATATTGGGAAGACCATTTATGGCTACAGGTAGAGTGATGGTTTATATGGAGAAGGAAGAGCTGAAGTTCCGAGTCAATGATGATGAGGCCACATTCAATATCCAAAAAATAATAAAGCAGTTAACCAACATAAGGGTATTGTTGTTGATAGATTGTATTGATCACCCATAAGGGTATTCTTATGGGTATCTTGATGAATTCTGAGTAATCAAGGTACCCATGTCGTGCAATGATGTTAAATTAAGTGTTGCATGAGAGTCAACCCATGGGATTATTGGTGAAGTCTGAGTAACAAGCATATCCACGTTGTTTTGCGACGTTAAATTAAGTGTTGGGTGGTAGGCAACCCATTATTTTAGTGTTCGCTTTTGTTTTTTTTCTTTTGTAGGTTTATAGCTTATAGACTTGCCCGAAATACGGTAAGATTGCTACATTCATAAATTTCCAGGTAAGGGGACTTTGTGACCAACCCATCAGGGTCACAAGTCCCACTCAGGCTATGTAATATTGAGTGATTATTGAGAAAAAAAAAATTTGAGGATAATGATGGAAAGTACTAGATTTTAATACATAATTATACTTTCTAAGCCGTAAATTCAAGTTACGGAACCATAAATTGCTCGGTAAACTTTATTATACAAAGTCCAGGAAGCAGGAAGTTGCATCGAAAATTAGCCGAACTTGCGCCCAACACATGCGAACCGCATGTGGGACATGCACCCACTAGTAGGCCGCATGTGGCTGCAACATATGGCTTCCCCATGTGGCTGTCGCATATGCTTGCCGCATATGGCCTATTTGTGAGCCTAAATTTTAATTTAAATTTTAGGCCCACCAATGCTTAAATAAGACCTAATTCAGACCCCTCTCCCTAACTATGTAAACATGATTTGGCTTATTCTAAACTCATTCGAATCCTCAAAGTCTCATTTTTCTCTTTAAATCTAAACTTCCCTCTAAAAGCATAAACTAATCCCACACTTAGAAAAAGGCTAAATTGAAACTTATTCAGGGAACCAACTTGTCCAACTTCAAATTTGGGTTTTGCTTTATTTCTTCATTGTTCACTTCTGAATTACCAAAAATGAGGTAACTTTCTTGGATCCTAATGATTATGTCTTGACTTAATTATTAAACAAACAAATCGATATGTGTATTTCCATGAAAAATATATAGAAATAAACATACTTGTGTGTAGGAGCCTTGAAGTAGCCTAAAAATCTTGATGTGGGTCTTTGTTTTTAATTTAATTCTAAGGTTAGACCCTAAACGAAAGTTGAACTTGAACAAGTAAAGGAATTCCAAAAGTTTGGCATTTTAGTTTGCATTGAAAATCATGATGCTTGATATATGTGTGCACATTGGACTTGCTGGGACTTCAAATAGGTTATAGGGTGTGAAAATTTAGTAAGAATTTAAACTTGTTGAATTCTGAGATTTCTTCAACTTTTGCAGTCCCTCATTTTTTGCTGGAAATTAACGACTAGTTTTTTAGGTACACATGGCACCAAAAACTTCTAAGAAGAAGGTTGATATATCAAAGATAAGGGATGAGTCCCTCGATCCTAGTGGTTTAGTGGAGGAGTAGCCAATTGCATGATTTAGAGAAGCTACAACTAGGGTGACATGAAGAGTAACTAGAGGACAGGTGGACCACGTAGCTGAGATTATTATTTTAGGAACTATGGTACAACTTCTACCTGAGCACTCACGATGGAGCAGAAAGATATCCTTTACTCAACTGAGGTCTCGGGATAAGGCTGTTCAGGTTGTCCAGGCTTCCTAAGCAGTTGTAGCCAGACCAAGGATAAAGTCAGGACAAATATCACCTTCATATTCTCCTCCACCCGATGATGAAGATGAGGCAGATTGTAAGCTAGTTCTATAGGGTGTAGCTTAGTACACCCAGTTTGAGAAAGGGTCTCAGATTCCTCTAAGGTTGCAGATCGGGAGGAGTCATCAGTGATAGACTAGTCTGAGGAGGGTGCCGCAGCTCATACACATCCATTGTTATGCCCCAATCTGAGGAGGGTACAAAGCAAGCTTCCCATTAGGCACCAGCATAACAAGGATAGAGGTTTACCACCCCTACACATGTATCGGAGGCACCTCGGGCGGAGGATAATCTGAGGTAGTGTATAGAGAAAATGCGGATGATATTTGATATAGATGCTGAATTTTGGAGGCTGAATGGCCTAAGAGGCTTATTTTTTAGGAGTGCAGGATTGATCTATCAGGGTTGATTAGAGTACCATAGTTGTGGGCCACTTTTGATCATTATCAGTTGGAATAGATGAATATACCACTCGGTTCTTAGAGCTCGGCTTTGGTATGAGAGTTTTATGGATCCTATAGTGTCATAATAGTTCTTACAATGCATAGATTTCAAGTCTGATAAGATATATGAAGCAGCCATAACTTGGGAAGACCCTTGTAAGAGGAGTCAGGGTTAACATTTTAGCAGCGACTATCTGTTGGGTTATTTTTCATCTAGAGTACATCACTCCATCATCTGAAATAGAGTGTGACTACAGACTAAGATTCATATATGATAGATATATCATAGGAAGAAAGAGCATAAACATGAGAGATTTGAGATGGCTAGATGGATAGCCGACTACATGTCACTTTTAGGAATAAGACCCCATGGATTGAGGAACATGGTGTGATAAAGAAGGCCTTATTAATATTTTCTTCAAAGTTCGGGTGGTTTCTCATTAAATATAGATTATTCTCGACAGCTTCAGATAATGTATTAACTTAAGAGAGAGCTACCCTAATTGCTAGTATGATGGCCGAGAATGATATTGACTTTGCAACTATTCTCCAACATGAGATTCATGATAGAGCCTTTGGAGAGGCAATAAATTTTCCATTCCCATACCTTATTCAGAGATTATGTGATGAGGTAGGTGTATTAGAGATACTGAAGTCAATGAGAGAGTATTGGTGACAACCTCTACACAAACAAAGACTATGAAGGATCTGACATACCTAACCCTTCCCAAGAGACATAGTGAACCTTCCGTAGTATCTCGGGTCCAAAATAAGGTCTCTTCAATTTACACAAAGGAGGTTATGTGGGATTTAGAATTAATCTTGAGATGAAGGAGTAGAGAGAGACCCCAAATTTCAGTACTCTGGGAGAGGGGACACCAGCCACTTCTTCTTTATCCCCAACTTCCAATTCAGAATTGGTGGGTGCTTCTTCACTACCCTCTTGCCCAACGACTACATCTACAGCTACAGGTATGATGTTTGTATCTTTCCACTGCCCTCTCGCCCATCCACTACATCTGCTACTATAGGTATGATGTTGGTATCTCATGAGTTCTTGCAGAACTTAGTGGAAAGTTAGAGAGTTACTGATGAGCAGTTACATGTTGTTGAGACCGAGGTGGCTACTCTATATGGGAAGATTTAGTTGTGGTCTAAACTAGACTAGAGATAACAGAGGATAGATAGGATGATGCATATAGAGTTGCTATGTAATAGTTATGTGTTGATTTACAGGCACGTATTAATGCTTTTGAGAGACGTGTGGTATTTCAATTTGTAAGGATTGAGACATCAAACCTAGGCCATATTAGGGAGAAGGTGGATACCTTGCAAGTAGAGGTATGCTCTCTTACAGAGAGCCATATGATAGCCATACCCCTAGTCATACCCCAAGTGGTTCAAATATTTTTGTGTGTAATTCATAGATTTTTAAGTATCTAGGGTAGTTCTCATATTTTTCATTGATTTTTGAGAAAAATGATACCCTTCAAAATTTTAGAACTATGTAAATATATATATGTATGAGTATTGTGGATTTTTTTATGGAAATAGGATTAGGAACATAATAACCATTTGCTAACAATTATATGAACCAGATTAGTAGCTTGTAATATTGACTTTGTGCCATTAGTATGTGAGATGCTACTTAGTTACCTTTGTGTGTTGAATTAAGAACTTGTTTGGTTAGTCTTGCCTAGGTTGCAGGATAGTTATTTAGGAAAGGAACATAGGCCATTTTTTATTTTAGTTCATTCTTAGGCCAAATGACATTCCAAAATAGTATCCCTTGATCCCTGTTTGAGCCTTATAGCCTATTTTTCTTGTTTTACCTACCACCTTCCGCTCTATTTTGTAATCACTTATTTTGTCCCATTCTTCCTTGGACATTGTGCACCTCAACTCAGGTAAATCACCTATGTTGAGGGTGGCTATCATAAGGGGTGCATGATGTAAAGAAGGTATGCAGAAGGGTAAAATAAAAGAAAAAGTTAGTAGGGCTGGGTGTGGTTGAAAAAATAAAAAGAAAAAGAAAAAATATGAAAAAGTAAAAAAGAAAGAATAAAAGACCACACCCAACCTGAATGTGCAATAACAAATAAAAAGAGAGAAATAAGGGTGGAATAAAAAGAAAAATTGGTTAAGTGTGAACCACAAAAGTAGTTGTAGCGCCAAGGAGGCTTAGTCACTTGATATCCATATGTACCATACCAACCCCCTAAGCCTACATTACAAGCTGAATAAAGTCCTATAGTGATCCTAACTTGATTGTCTGAAAACTAAGGTAAAGAAAATAAGGGCAAGCCTATGGTATTTGATACACATTGATTATAACTTCTCTTCTGAGTGTGAGTGTTTATTGATAGTCTCTGCATTGACATACATTATTTCATATGAGTGAGTGGGACTTCTTTGACACATGAGTCATATTGCTAGCCGCTTACATGTTTGGGTAGTGTAACTTGCATATATGAATGATTGTATGTTACTGATGTAATGCCACAACTTGATACCATTGTTCCATATTATTGTGCATCATGTTTATACGTAGTAGATTGTGAAAATTGAGATAGGAGAGGGTATTGTGATTTGATCTTAAAGTGATGACTGACTGCCTAGGATATCTTATATTCTCCTAGTTAAGCGTTATGTTTTATTTTATTCTATTATGTTGCCTGAGGACATGCAAACGTTCTAAGTTTAGGGTGTTGATGTGTTATAGAAATATAGCACTTCTGACGCTTAAAACTATAAAAATATGTAAGGTTCTTGGGTTGTTTTGTTAGACATGATGTGTTTTGGATATGTTTTGCAATAAACTAAGTTTTGGAGTCGAAGTTCAATAAAAAGGTAGAAAATGGAGTTTTTTGCTACTTGATCATTTTTGGGTATTTGTGACACTTTTTGAATGCACGTAATCAAACCATGTATTGAAACTTGAAGTTTGGAAGCTTGGTTATAAAATTTGGAAGGCCTGATACTTACTTATGTCTACATATAGACCGTATGTAGCACATGTAGTCCGTATGTGACTAAGGTAAGTACCAGAATTGGAGATCCAGAAAGTGAAAAAGCTAAAAAAGAACTTCTGGCACTTACCTATGTCAAGGCGGACCATATGTAGCACATGCGGACCGTATGTGGGTAAGATAATTGCCAGAAGTTCAAAGTCCCAAGATCAAATAGTGCAAGAAATTTTTTGGGCACTTACCCATGTCTCACAACTGAAAACCCAAAATTTTAACTAAATTACCCAGTCTACATGCACCTAGGGTCAAGCTGCATGTGGCATATGCACTCAAGGCCAGGCTGCATTTGGACACAGATAAGTTGCCACCGACCGTTGTTTGTTCTTTTTCATCCGGGCTTTGATTTTAGGATTTTCTCATTTACTATAAATACCTCTATGTTTTTCATAGTAGAAGTTATGCATTCTTGATACTTACAAACATATTTTGATTCTGAGATTTGATTTTGGTCTTGGAATTGTCTTGTATTTATTTTGGTTGATTAATTTAGTTAAAGTTTTAGGTTTTCAGTTGTGATTATTGTGATTACATATTATGCTTTCAATCATGAATGTTGTTGATTAATTCACAAGCATGAGCGGCTTAAACCCCTTAGTTAGGGTTGTGAAACCCTCGCAGATTGATGAAGTAGGGGAAGTGCTACATTGTTCTGAATCGATACCCATACATGCATTGTATTATTTTTACTTTAATAGCTATCTTAGTGGTTGCAAATGTTAGGATCCGCCAAGATTATTGCTACCTACTCCAAAAGAGGAGTAGTGACTAGGAAAAGATAATTACAACAGTAATTTAAAGTTTAACTATCGATCGATGCTACTAGAAATTATGTAGGTAAGATGGTTAGCTGTCATCCAATAACTAGAGACTCAAAAGGTAATAGTTGAATTGGATCTAGGATAATGGTTAGTAAGGTGACATCCTAAACTCAAAAGGTAAAGGGTAAAATTTGTTAGCTAGTCCAAAAGATAGTTAATGGAACATAACTTATCAGATTCTACATGTAAGGTATCGGGTTGATTTAATAAAGCATGATAAGCCTACATAGTTGAGAAGCCAGGGGGAACACAATCCTAGTGTTCACTCATGTCTGATTACAACTAAAGTTGATACTAGCTACTTGTTCGATACTTCTACTCAAATCCCCCCATTTACTTTTCCAGATTACCCATTGATTATAACAGCTGAAAGCCACAATTCTACGTATTCTCTTGGAATTTGACCCCAACCTTTATTGGGTTACTATAGTTGACAGCAACTATTTTATCCTTAAATTGGAGGTATACTTTGGGTGTGATTAGATATATGGAGAAGAGTCATGGATATTGCTTGTATACGGGTTGACGAACCCCTATGGGTCCTACATTGGTAAGATTTAGCTCTGAAGGTGTATATGGGTTATTATATGGGTTGAAAAACCCCTCTTGGGTCCTACATTGAGAATCTTTAGCTTTGTAGGTGTATATAGAGACTGTGTAATAGTCTTGTGCATCATCATAATCATCGTCATTATCTCATACATTGCATTTGATTTATTATGATTGATATTGTGATTGGATTGCCATATTGACTTATTATATGTCAACTTTATCTATATCCTGTTATTTATACTTGACCATCTTGTATATACATGTTCTTCTTTGTTTCTACTTGTATTTGATATAATGTATACTTGTGTTCTACATACTATATTTTTGTTGCAATTGTCAAACATTAGAACTGTCAGTGGACTGTACTCATACTTACTACGTTCTTTCAGTAACCATTGTAGGACATTTTCTAGTTACAGGTGACGTGCCTTTACTATGTAGTTTGTATGCTTTATTGACTACTTTGCTTGGTCGGTCTATGATACCTACTGAGTACAAGTGGACTGTACTCATGCTTACTACGTTCTTTTAGTGCAGGTCCTAGTTTGAGTGCACCTCAGATTGGTTTATTTTAAGAGCCTTCGGATTACTCAAGGTAGCCGTTGGACATTCATGCGTCTAGAGTTCATCTCTATATTTCTATACTAGTTATATCTATATTTGTATTTAGAGATAGATGTTGACCTTGTGTGGGTATTTCTAATGTATTTGACTTATGGTGTGTATTAGTAGTTCTTATGTTGTTGACATCAAGTTTTATAAGTTATGGCTGCATTATTATGCTTTTTTCTACATTTATTATACTTGTGTGGTTCGGCTTTGTTCAAGAAGCCTTTACTTGAGGGTATTTCTATTTTTCTCCTTTGTGTATCAGTTTGGGTGATAGGCTTATCTGTCAAGGTAAGTCGTGACAAGTGCCATCATAACCTATCAATTTTGGGTTGTGAAAGTAGTTTTGCCTCTATTGACTTGAACTTAATTTTGCTTAGTTTTTCTAGATAATTATGTGTCTCGTACATTGAGAGACCAAAATGGATGAGTTCACTAATCTTAAGCAAAGGAATATGTCAATTGTGTCCTATGAGGTCAAATTTCATTTATTGTCTCGGTATGCACCTCATTTGCTAAAAACTAATGAGGAGAGGATCTGTGTTTCTGTGAAGGGTTTGAATATATGTCTCTAAATTTTTTCTCTTCAAGTGACATCTTCATGTAAGTATTTTCAGGAGATGGTTGATTTTGTTAATAAGGTGAAGTGTGTAAGGCAAGAGAGTTACACCAAGGCGATAGAAAAAAAGGCCCACAAAGGGGGTAGTTTTAGTAGTTCTTATTCTAGGGTTCAAAGCTCACAAGGATACCCTAATCTCCCTATTCAGTCAGTGATCCATGTATCTGTTGAGGGTCCATCAGGCTCTATCCAATCATTTACAGAGGTTGGTAGTTACCTTACTTTATTTTCATGAGTCAGCGATGCATCTTGGATTGTATGTGTTATGAGTGTAGTAGAGTTGGTCACATCAGGAGGTATTGTCCTAATTTGAGGTAGCATGGTCAGTCTAGCCAGCAGCAGGCTCCTTGAGCTCTGGTTCTAGCAGGTAAATGAGGTGGTGGTAATGGTAAAGGTAGTCCATAAGAGGCGTAGTGGTCACCAGGCAGGTAAGGGTGGTAATTTTCCCCATCGAGATAGCTCTTGTCTTGGTAGGGGTGACAATAAAATTGGTGGTAGAACTCATATCTATTATTTTCCAGGCACGCTCGAGGCAGAGGCATCAGACATTATTATTACGGTACTATTCTTGACTATGACTGAATGGCCATTGTATTATTTGATCCTGACTCTACTTTCGCATATGTATCTGCTAATTTTTCTATGGGATTGGACATGGTGTGTGTTCTACTAGACTTTTCTATTCACATGTCTACCCCTGTTGGTGATTTTGTTATTGATTGAGTTTATGGTTCTTGTTTTGTTATGTTTATGGGGTATCAAACTTAGATAAATTTAGTGATTTTGACATGGTTGATTTTGATATAAATATTAGGGATGAGTTGGTTGTCTCCATATCATGCTATATTAGATTGCCATGCTATGATAATGAGTGTGGCTATGTTGATAATGGAGAGACTTGAGTGGGAGGGTGATTATAGTCCTACTCTAATAAACCTTATTTTCTTTCTATATATAAAGAGGTTAATTGAGAGGGGTTGTGTGGCCATTCTAGCACATCTTTTGGACATTATGGTATAGGTCTCATCTATTGAGTCAGGTCCTATGGTGTGTAAGCTTTAAGAGGTATTTCCTACCTATTTTCTTGGCATACCACCAGACTATGACAGACTTTTATATTGATCTAGAGCTAGTTACTCATCTTATTTCTATAATACCTTATAGGATGGATCCACCTGAGTTGGGGGAGCTAAAGACTGAGTTGTGGGATTTGTTAAGTAAGGGATTTATCCATTCACATGCCTCTCCATGGGGTTCTTATGTCTTATTTGTAAAGAAGAAGAATGGTTATCATTGTATGTGTATAGACTACAGGCAGTTGAACAAGGTTACAATCTGTAATAGTATTCTTTGCTCCGTATCAATGATTTATTTGATCAGTTACAAGGTGTATTCATATTTTTCAAGATTAATTTGAGGTCCGAGTATCATCAACTTAAGATTTGGACTGACGATATTCGTAAGACTATATTCGAACTAGGTATAGGCACTATGAGTTTTTTATGATGTCTTTTAGGCTGACTAATGCCCTAGATGATTTTATGAATTTGATGAATTGGATATTTAAGCCTTACCAAGATTGTATTGTGATTATCTTTATTAATAATATTCAGATTTACTCTAAGAGTAAAGAGGAATATGAGAATCACTTAAGGATTATTTTGGGTGTGTTAAAAAAGAAAAATCTTTACATAGAGCTTTCAAAAAGTGAATTTGGTCGGCTTCTGTAACCTTTTGGGGATATGGTTTCGAAGGAAGGGGTGATAGTAGACTTGCAAAAAATTAAAACAGTTAAGAATTGGGCTAGGCCTACTTCCGTGATAGTTAGGAATTGGGCTAGGCCTACTTCAGTGGTGGAGGTTTATAGCTTTATAAGTTTAGCAAGTTATTATCGTAGGTTCGTGAAAAGGTTTTCTTCTATTGCTCTTCATATGACAAGGTTTCTCAGAAGAAAGTACCTTTTATTTAGTCTAATGAGTGTGAGGAGAGCTTTCAAAAGCTCAAGACATTGTTGACTATCGCTCTTATTCTTGCCTTACCTGTAGAGGGTAAGGATTTTATTATTTATTATGATGCCTCACGTTCTAGTTTAGGTGCTTTTTTTAGGAAGAAAGGAATGTGATTGCTTATTCATTAAGTCAGTTGAAGCCCAATGAGAGGATTTATCCAACCCATAAATTGGAGTTAGTTGTTGTAGTTTTTGCTCTTAAGATATGGAGGCATTACCTATACGAAGTTTATTGTGAGGTGTTCATTGGTCATTGTAATTTACAGTATGTGTTCACGCAGAGGGATTTGAATTTGAGACAATGTAGATGGATGGATTTACTTAAATATTAAGATGTCACCATTCTATACCATTCGGGAAAGGCTATGTGGTAGCTGATACATTAAGCAGAAAGTCAGAAAGTATGGGTAGTTTGGCTTACTTAAATACTACCATGCGTCCATTGTCTAGAAAGATTTAGACTTTAGCTAATAAGTTCATACGACTTGAGATGACTGAAAGAAGAGCATTTCTAGCCAGTATAGAGGCAAGGTCCTCCTTTCTTGATCAAATCAAGGCTAAACAATTCGAGGATGCTAAGTAAAGCAAGATTCATGATAAGATTTTGTAGGGTGATTCCAAGGAGGCCATTCTTGATGGTGAGGGTGTGTTGCGAACTACGGGGCAAGTTTGTGTGCCTCGTGCTGATGATTTGATTCCTACTATTTTAGTTGAGGCTCTTTGTTCAAAGTATTCTTTATATACTGGAGTGACTAAGATGTATCATAATTTTAGGAAACATTATTGGTAAGGTAAAATGAAGCATGAAATAGTTGATTTTGTTGCTAAATGCCAGAGTTTCCAATAAATAAAGTGCAAGTATCAGAAGCCTGGTATTACTTCAGAAGATAAACATTCCTAAATGAAAATAGAAAAGGATAGATATGTATTTCATTTTTGGTCTTCCTAGTACTTTGGGGAAGTATGATCCTTTATGGGTTATTGCGCATATTTTGACTAAGTCTGTACATTTCATTCCAGTTCAAGTGACTTATAATACAACAAAATTGTCCAAGATTTATCTTAAGGAGATTGCTCGATTGCATGGGGTCTCAATTTCTGTTATCTCAGCTAGGGTTACTCAATTTACCTTTATTTTTTGGAAAAATTGCATGAGGAGTTGGGCATAATGTTGGCCTTAGTACAACTTTTCACCCTCAGATTGATGGAAAGTCAGACCAAATGATTCAGGTGTTGGACGATATGCTTCGTGCATGTGTGATGGATTTTGGAGTTCATTGGGATTAGTTTCTACCTTTGGCTGAGTTTTCATATAATAACAGTTATCATTCAAGTATCGATATATTGCCATTTGAGGCTTTGTATAGGAAGAGGTGTAGATCTTCTATTGAGTGGTTTGATACCTTTGAGGTGATACTATGGGGTATTGATCTAATGAGAGACTCATCAGAGAAGGTTAGGTTTATTTATGAGAAACTAATAGCAGCTCAAAGCAGGCAAAAGGAATCTACAGATCGCAAAGTAAGAGATATACACTTCATGGAGGGTGAGCAAATATTGCTCAAGGTATCACCCATGAAGAGTGTCATGCATTTTGGAAAGCGAGGTAAGCTTAGTCCTCGATATATTGGACCATTTGAGATTCTTCAGTGTATGGGGCCGGTGGCCTAGAGGTTGGCATTGCTTTCGAGTTTGTTGGGAGTTTACCCTGTGTTTCATGTATATGTTAAATAAGTTTCATGGTGATGGTAAAACATAATTTGTTAGGATTTGGTCTTGTTAGATGAAAATCTCTCTTATAAAGAAAAACCTATTGTTATTCATGATAGAGATATTCGTAAGTTGAGGACTAAGGAGATTGCGCATATGAAGGTCCAGTGAAAAAATTATCCTATTGAGTAAGCCACTTGGAAGATCAGAGTAGACATGCGTAGCAAGTATCCAAATCTTTTGATGATTCAGGTAATTCCTTAGTTTCCTTCTTCTTTCTTTTTTGCCCATTCAGGTACGAATGATTTTTTAATTGGTATCTAATATAAGGACTCTCTTAGCCATTTGATGAATTTTACTTATCTTTTCTATTTTAGTTCTTTCTGTAGTTTGTATACCTGAGTTATGACTTATGGAAATAGGTAGTACCAATTCTTGAGGTGTTGGAAGTGATTTAAGTCATTAGCTGGGTTATTGAATTTTAAGGAAGGTAAGTTTGACCACAATCAACTTTTGGTTAAGATGAATTTAAAATTTTAATACTTTTAATAATTTCGGATCATACTTTTTAGTCAATTTACATATTTAAATTTTTTATATGGGGTTCCGAATAAATTTTGAGAATTTATTAAATTTTTAGGTATTTTAAATAATTAGTTTAATTAGTGATTAATGGGTCAAAATCTCAAAAATTTTTACCAACTCATATCACGTAATTTTCAGTTAAAAATAATTTAACCCTTTTGGACGATTACAGAAAGAAGGTAGAAAATTTGATTGGAAGCTAAGTTGTGTGGCGTGTCTCAGGTGAAAACTTTTATTTCAATTCTTCAGTGAAGATAGCTTATAAACTTATCAATTTGTGGGAAATAATGATTCTGCCGTTAAGTTACGTGGTTGTAGGAATAATATGCTTTGTCCATTTCTGTCCAATAAGGTGCGTGGTGGGAAAGATAGCCAAGAATGATTTTGTATATTTTTGTCCATTCTTTGTTTTTCAATTAGTTAGTGGACAAAAATAAAATAATTAGGCACTGATGAATTTATCATTAAATGGTTTGTAGTCATTTAATGATAGAAAGGGGCTATGGTATGATTTCTAGTGAATTAAAAGTGGCGCAGGCCATTATCTTTAAGTTTGTTTCAAATTGATGTTTTCTGTATGAAATCAATTACAATTTTTAGATAACTTAGGTTTTTGGCCTACATTTTTAGAGTAAGAATTTTTAATATGAGTGTTATTAGATTTGTATTCTTATGGATATTATGTATTTGAACAGATTATAATCATTCAGAGACTTTACAGAAAGGTAATGTCGTTACAAATTAGCTTGCATTCGAATTTTTCGATTTAGGTAGGTTTCGATTTAATTGGAGTTTAGACTCAAATTAATTATGTGTATGCTCTTAAATTGGATACTTGTTGATTGGTCTTCAGACATATTTGAATTTGATGATATTTGGATTGTTGAAATTTATATAAATAATTATTGAAAATCAACTTCATGAAATTACCTTATGGTTTTAAGTGTACTTGTAAATTTAGTACATCGTATTGCATCTTGAGTGATAGCGTGAATTTAGTAAAATATACATAATATAGTTATGGAGGATTAGGTACCACGTCGGTACAGATATGAATATTGATATTACTTATTCATAGAGGATCGGCTACCAGGCCGGTACGGTACATGAACTTAGATTGTCCTGTGCAGTTCATGACTAGTTGGGCAAAAATAAGTCTGTTAGCATGTGTGTAATATTAGTATTGACTTGAAAGGTTGTGTAGTTTAATAAGCTGACAACGAGATAATGGTGTTCTAATTGACAGGTTTAGAAGGACATAGTTGTTACTTATGGTATTATTGTTGATTTTGTGGATGTTTACAATGTTGTTGATACTCTTGATGAATCATGTGACTTGTTTGTAAGTATTTTTTGATTTGTCATTGGTGTATTTGTTGATTCATCAAATACTTGCTTATGTGTTGATGCTTGTTTACTTGTTATTTGATTTATGTTGTATACATGCTATTAAATTGAGTTGGCCTATGATACCTACCTGTACATAGTGGTTTGTATTGATACTTCCCTGTACTCTTTCTTTGTTGAGTGCAGAAAGTATTTCAGAAGCTCAGACACGACCTCATCTCTAGCTTTTGCTAGCTGATCTCGATCCAAGAGTGAGCACTCTATCTCCAAGCTGCCATTTTGGACAATGAGACATTCTTTATTTTTTTTAATTTTGGATATATCTTTCAGACATGGTTTTGTGTTAGAAGTTCTTGTACGATGACCTTCAGGTCCTGGGGAGTTCAATAAGTAGTTTGTTTGATTTCTGAACTAATAATGATTAGCTATGAATTATTGTTATTAAGTTGGATTTATGATATTCTCGTCTTCATATTGACAAAGTGATTGAGTAATGGTTCGGTTTAGATATTTTTCCTATAGAAAGATGAGTATGGGTGCCACTCATGACCGTTTGGATTGTGATACTAGGTTATAGTGCCTACCTTATTCTTATTATGGTTGTTGATCATTGTTTTGGGTTATCCTGGTAGGATTAAATATTATGATTTGGCGGATCGTAGATTAATTTGATACCTTGGGTAGCCGGAGTGGTGGTTCTCGACATCGCTTTGGACTAGGGTTGGTTATCGTCGATGCTTGCTGAGTACACATAAATTTTTTTAGTCACCCTTATTTTTTTTCTTTTCTTGTTTTCTGAACTCCGTGCAAATACTGAATCGAGTAGCAGTTTATAGATCATTTCTTACTGCATTGGCATTGCGGAGATCGAGGTAGTGAGGCATGGACTTCAAGCTTACCCAGATCCCTTTTTTACTATCTTGTGTTTACCTTTTTTCCATACAAGATATCTCATTACATTTGTTACAAATCTATATTAGAGGCTTGTATTAGTGACAATCGGACTTGGAGATGTATCATGAACAATATTTCTTCTTTATTTATATTTTGAGATTATTTCTTTGCTCTTCTGTTGCTTTATTCTTAAATTGTGTTTTTAGTTGAAATAGACTAGCCTGTACTGAAGGTTGTACAAGTTCTATTACGTGCCTATTTTGGATTGTGACAAATTGACTTTTTCTTAGGATATTTTTTATTTTTCCATTTTTGCTCTCATTTATTTTATGAAGACCAGTTTTCCATAGGCTTTTGTAAATGTTGTTTTGTGCAACTTTTGTAAAGGATTTCTTCTTGTCACTTTATTAGGTAACTAGGGAATCGTGTCGTGCTTCTCGCGGTCATGAAAATGTATTAATAATCGATTTTATAGATAATTGTCTTTTTATTATAACATACGTATGAAATTATAAAATATTCAGGTTCATATCCGACTTATATTATTATCTAAATTTTCATTCGAATTATATTTGATTAACCTTTGTAGAATATTTATATATAAAAAGATTAACCTCATTTCGTAAATGAGGTTATTGTAATAAGTTCGAAAAGTGATATATGAGAAGCTTTAAGAAAAAGAAGTAATATAAAATGTATAACGAAAGAACATAAAACACTTGACATACAAGAAAAGCTTTGTTAAGTATTTAGAAATTTTATGAAGCTATGCACTAAGCCAATGCATCAGGTAATAATAGGTTGTGCAATCAACCTATTGTCTCTAGTATTCCCTGATTACACCAAAAAGCTAACAAAAAAGTACCATCTTCGCTTAAAGTTGTGTATGTTTGTCCTTTTGCCTTCAATATTGGTGTTGTTTCAAATAGTCCACCAAATGACCCGACCTTGACGTATGATATTACATGTTATAGGAAATTCTTACTAAGCCTCTGATTGCTCCAACCATACAGGTGCTAAATGATGGATTTGGGCATGATCAAATTCATGCCAAGATTTTTTTTATATCCTTATGTCTAAAAAACATGGGGCGAGCAGCATTTCTCATACAAAATTAGGTCGTTCACCTAGATTCATAACTTTTTCTTGCATATAGAAGGTAAAGTAGAGAAGCTATTTGCAAGGGAAGTTTCCAGGAATCTAAGATCGTAAATCTTGTTGTCTCTGTTTCAAGGAGTTGGCAAAATTTTCACAGCAAGAAACTTGTTGAAGAAATTCTTATGTTAAAAAACACGAGTCAAACACCAATCCTCATGAAAAATAAACTCATTCACCTAGATTCATAACTTATGCTCTTATATCATGGTAAAGGAGATAAGCAATTTGTAAGAAAAGTTACCAGGGCATCCACGATTGTAAATCTTGTTGTCTCTACTTCAAAAATGTGCTCTTCCTACCTCAACTGTTTTTCCCTATATAGGAAATTACAAGTAAAAAAAAAACAAGCACAATCTAACCTTATAGGAAAATAAATAAATAAACACAACAAATAATAAGAATACCTTCTTTAATTTCTTTCTTCTTCTTCTTCTTTTTCCTTCTGTTGTGTGTGTTGCGAGGGTTTAACAATAAGAATACCTTCGTTCTCTCCTCTTCATTTGTATCTATGATATAGGCATTAGCAGTGCCATGCTTAACATGTGTCTTGCAGCACCAAACCAACATATCATGAACTAAAGACCTAGCCAAACAAAAACTTAAAAAGTATATAAATGCTAAAACATCACATGATCCTCAATGACCATAATAACATATGTAAGCTTGATAAATGTTGCACTTGTAGGGTTTCTTTAACATCACATTTAAATGTCTATCAAAGAAGAAATTATGTCAAATAAATTATTTCATCGTCGCTAACTTCTCACAAAAAATTAAGAATCTTCGACAAATGATAATTATATAGTTTCATTCGGATGACACATAACCGAAAAATACCTGCAATTTTGGGATTCTTATTTGCACCTTGTTATGATCATTAAACATCAAAAAGGTTTAGGTGATCATCCTACTAATATAATCTATGTTGGTTGGACTCGTCAAAAATGTCAATGGGTGTTTGTGTAAAAATTGGAAAAATATTGATTGTATTGAATGAATTTCTCTATAATACAAGGACGTATATATACAAAAACTTCTAACCGACTGAATATATACCTACCATATTTACTCTATAGAAAAATATACACTTAATATATACCTACCATATTTATCATATTCCTAACAATAAGTATGAAAAGAAATAAACTTGCTGACTTGTATGCAAATTAGGGAAATAAAATCGTAGCTTCCATAAATTACCCATGTAAAAATTTATTCTTCACTTCATTGCTTTTGTTGATAAAACTCTTGGTTCCAATATCCCCCCTCAAGTTGGAGGGGGGAAGACACACCCAACTGGCCTAAAATATGATGGTGTTGCGGACCAGAGAGACACTTAGTAAATATGTCCACAATTTGGCAAATTGATGGAACAAATGAGAGAGAAATGAGACCGGCAAGGAATTATTGCCGGACAAAGTGACAATCCAAATCAACGTGTTTCGTCCATTCATAAAAGATCAGATTTTTAGCTATGTGAATTGTAGCTTTGCTATCAGAATGAAGAGAAATGAAAAGATAAGGGTTGACAGATAGTTCAGAAAGAAGATGAACGAGCCAAGGAAGTTCTGGAACTACTCATCTCATTGATCTGTATTTAGCTTCGGCAGAATAAAGGAAAATCGATGGTTGCTTTTTGGACTTCCAAGAGATGGGAGATCCCCCAGGGCTAATGTAAAAGCAAGCAATTGAAGGAAAGAATCTAAGGACATGAAAATTCCAAGCCCGGGGGTCGAAAAAAAATACTTTAAACAATGTAAAGCAGTATCAAAATGGGGACAACGGGGCTATTGCATAAATTGGATTAGATGTTGCACAGCAAATGACAAATCAGGTCGGGTATGGGTCAAGTAATTAAGTTTGCCAATGAGTCTCTGATAAATGATAGGGTCTGAAAGAAGATCACCTAAATCTACACGAAGCTTGCAAGTGGGATCCAGTGGAGAGTTAACAGGTTGGAAATTAGCACAACCAAACTCAAAAATCGATTTTAATGTGAATTTTTGTTGACTCAGAATTAAACCATGTTGTTTCCGAATGATTTCCATGCCAAGAAAATAACTTGTCAAGCCAAGATATTTGATTTGAAATTCTAAATCAAGAAATGCTTTCAGACTTTGAATTTCAGCAGGGTCGTTGCCAGTGATCAAAATATCGTCGACATAAATAACTAATATAGTGATCCTAGAATCAGATTTCTTATAAAATAGGAAGTAGTAATTTAAAGAGTGAGAATATCCTTTGAAATTAAGGGTTGAAGTAAGTTGAGCATACCATTGCCAAGAAGCTTGCTTCAGCCCATACAAATATTTACGCAACCTACACACATGATTAGGACTAGGAGCACATAATCCTAGAGGAAACTTCATATAGACCTCTTCTTGTAGGTCTCTATGAAGAAATGTATTGTTCATGTCTAATTGATTTAAATCCCATCCCTTTTTAACAGAAATAGCCAAAAGACACCGAACATTAGTCATCTTAACTAAGGGGGAGAAAGTCTCAATGAAATCTATGCCTTCTCGTTGAGTATCTCCCCTAACCACCAGTCGTACTTTATATCTTTCAACATTCCCGTTAGAGCGATATTTAACCTTATAAACCCACTTACAAGGTAATAATTTGTTCCCCTTAGGTAATTCAACAACATCTCATGTTCTATTAGATTCCCAAGCCTGAAACTCTTTAGCTATTGCTTCCTGCCAACATGGGTGTAAAACAGCCTAGGAAAAGGATTAGGTTTAATAATGCTTGAAAGGGAATAAATGAGGGACTGGTTAGAGGAATTTAGAGTAGAAATAGGCAAAATCGAGGGGTTAAGGGAATCGTCAAAACAAGAAGATGTAAGATTAGTTAAGTACACATGATTGCATACATAATCCTCCAAATAGGAAGGTTTATTGTGGGATCTAGTGGATTTCCTTGAAGCTCATTGTGTAGAAGGCATAATAGGAGCAGTACTTGGTATAGAATTTGTAGGAACTTGTTCAATCGGATTGACAGGAACATGAATAACTGGATTAACAGGAATGGAAGATGAAACAGAAGATTGTTCCATGATATGGTAGATTGGATAGTATGCTCAGGCAAGAAAAAATCAATAGGAGGCTCAATGAATGGAGTGGTAGAGTAGTTAGGGAAAATTGGAGTGGAAATAGACTGATCTGAAAAGGGAAAAATTATTTCATAAAATATTACATCCCTAGAAATAATAATTTTCCTAGTAGTTAAATCTAAAAGCTTATATCCTTTCTTCCCAAAATGATAGCCCAAGAGAACACATTTCGTGAATCTAGGATCAAACTTTGACCTATACAGAGATGAAGTAGATGCATAACAAAGACAGCCAAAAGGCTTGAGTAGAGCATAAGAAGGTGGTTTCCCTAAAAGCACTTCATAGGGAGATTTAAGATTTAAAAACTTGGAAGGAAATCTTTTTATTAAGAAAGTTGCAGTTAATATACAGTCTCCCCAATGTGCAATAGGAAGCTTGGATTGGAAAATTAAAGCTCTAGATGTCTCAAGAAGGTGTTTGTGCTTCATTTCCACAACACCATTTTGTTGTGGAGTATGGACACGAGTAGTTTGGTGTAGGATCCCCATAAAAGAAAGATATGCCGATGTAAGTGAGCTTGTACCCAATTCTAGAGCATTATCAGATTTAATGGCTTTAACTCCAGTTTGAAATTGTGTTAGTACCATGGCCAAGAACGATTTTAAAATAAAGAAAGCATTGCTCTTGGTTTTAAGTAAATAAGTCCAAGTAGCTCTACTAAAATCATCTACTATAGTGAAGAAGTATCTAAAACCATCGTAAGTTGTAATTTTATATGGCCCCCATGTGTCAATGTGAATGAGCTCAAAAATAGAAGTAGTGGAAATATGACTTGATTGAAAAAGTAATTTGCATTGTCTAGCTTTAAAACAAATATCACAAGGAGTAGAAGAATTAGATGGAGACAAAAACTACAAACTTGAAATATTCTTCATATTCGATAGGGGTATATGCCCTAATCTCAAGTGCCAAAGGCTTACATCTGAACTTAACTTAGAAACTGAATGAAAAGATTGAGTATCACTTTGACTAATACAACTAAAAGAAAGCTGAGAAACTTTCTGAATAATTGGCTTAGAAACTGGACGCTGCTTGATCAGGAATGACTTGATCAAATATAAACCATCTTGCACTCTACCAAGTACCATGGGCCTCTTCATTGAAGGGGACTGAAAGAGTGCAGCAAAAGAACAAAAGAGTAAGTGACAATCAAGAGTTTTGGTTAGCCGATAAACAGATAAAAGATTGAATCTAAAATCTGAAATAAACAAGACATTTTTTAGTGTTAAATTTAGAAGAATTCTGACCGTTCCTATTTGATTTACTCCGACCTTTTGAGAATTTGGCAAATTCACAAAGACAGGTTTAAGTAAACGTCTAATATCAGAGAGACTAGAATTATTGTATGTCATGTGTTCTGTAGCTCCTGAATCCAGGATCCAGGAACTAGAATCAATACGTGAAAAGTACGTAAGAAGATTAAAGTGAGGCTGGATTATACCAGCACAATTGGAAGTAGCATTAGCATCAGAGGTATGTTCTCTCTTTGGCCAGACTTCACCTGTTGAAGCAGTTGAAAAAGTTGAGAAAATTGCTCTTGTGTGATATTTTTCCCTGAAGAATCTGTGTCATAATTTGTTCTTTTCCTGTTTTCTCTGAAGCCATTGCTTGGTTACTGGATGGCCCTCCTTGAAACCTCCTAGGCTTAGAGAACTTGAAATTAGGAGTGAATCCTTTTAACTTGTAGCAATGGTCGATTGTGTGACCAAGTTTCTTGCAGTAGTTGCAAAACAAGTTGTTCTTCTTTTCCTCGGAATATCCTTTAAACTTGTTGTCTAGCATATTATTTTTCTGATTTCCTCCTTGTTGATTTGCTGCCAGGAAAGCTGATTCAATGCGATATTTACTCACATGTATCTCACATTGTTTTTCATCTTAGATGAGAAGTGAGTAAGCCTGATTAATGCTAGGAAGTAGCGAGATCATTAGAATATTGCTTCGAACAGAGGAATAAGTGTCGTTAAGACCCATCAAGAACTGGATTAAATGACCATCCAGAAGTGATTTAAGGGTTTTGGATTTCCCCTCATAGGTGCAATCACAACTGCAGTGCACACAAGTATTGAGAGCGTCAAGCTCATCCCAGATCCTTTTTATCTTAGTGTAGTATCCGAGAATGTCAGAATTTGCTTGAATCAGCCCGCTCAATTCCTTTTGCAGCTGATAGAGTTGAGAACCGTTTGATTGTCCAAATTTGTCTTCTAACTTGTTCCAAATTTTATGTGTTGTTTTGGAGTACAACACTTTATGTGTTGTTTTGGAGTACAACACACTCTCTGCGATATCTTTTGATAAAGAGTTTAAGATCCACGAGATTACCATGTCGTTACAGCGACTCCATGATTGAAAAAAAGGAGAAGGGGACTCTGGTTGAGCAAAACTCCCATCAATGAACCCTAGCTTATTTTTAGCAGATAGTGCGATGCGTATAGCTCTTCGCCATCCTCTGTAACCCTTTCCATCAAAAACTGCATTCACCAGTATCATTCTCGATGAGTTAGAAGGGTGAAGGTAGTACGAGTGGGTGGAATCAGTCAAGGCAGATTTGATTGCATCCTTGGTGCTACCTGTAGCTACTGTTGCTGTTTCATGGGCTGTTGGATTCACCATTGTCAAAAAGATGAGAAAAAAGGGGAGAAAAAAATAACACGGATTGAAAACGTTATGAAAGGAAGGATCAACCCTAAGGCTTTGATACCATGTAAAAATTGAAAAAATATTGATTGCGTATTGAATGAATTTCTCTGTAATACAAGGACGTATATATACAAAAACTTCTAACCGACTGAATATATACCTACCATATTTACCCTATAGAAAAATATACACTTAATATACACCTTCCATATTTATCCTATTCCTAACAATAAGTATGGAAAGAAATAAAGTTGCTGACTTGTATACAAATTAAGGGAATAAAATCGTAGCTTCCATAAATTACCCATGTAAAAATTTATTCTTCACTTCATTGTTTTTGTCGATAAAACTCTTGGTTCCAACAGCGTGTTGGATTTGTTAAAAGTCCATAAGCAAAGTTTGATACATACATTGTAACCATGTAAAACTGAAATAACCATCGATCAAGCATCAGCATAGAAAACACCTGTTAAAAGACGATGTTATGCATCATTAAGAATTCAATTTTGAACCCAAATCTTAACTTGTCAGGACACTGAATCTGTTACTTAAGATCAATGGGGAGAAAAAATTTATGTTATCTTTCCCATTTTCAGATTGTACGATCTTTGAACCTGTTCCTATCATAAGGCCTCAAAGAGTAAAAATACCTTTCCAAGAGCCCAGTCAGCAGAATCAAAAAAAGCACGTTAGGTAATTTGAAAGGCAGGAGAAGCTAGAAGTTGTAAAACAGCAGATATACAAGACAAAATGAAAGATTGTAACATTTTAATTAATATGGAATGTGAAATGTGTAACATGTGTAACAGTCAGTCCTTATTGGATTGTTTCTCTAATAAATGTGTGTATTATCTTAATTTTTTCATCAAAAGAATGAGTAAAAAAATTTAAAAAATAAGAAAAAAGATAAATGTAAATGTTGGTTTTTTAGACATGCCACATCAGCAGGTGGATGGATGGATGGATGGATGGACGGACGGACGGATGGATGGATATCTCACAATTCATATAGTTGGTGTCTTAAACTTTACATCTAATTCAAAGTAAATGATATTTTATTTAATAAAAAATAATATTTTTTTCTCAAATTTATTCTTATTTAGATAAGTTAATTTTTACATAATTAAGAAATTACAAAATTAATAATATTTATTTAAAAATAATTTAGTGAAAAGAATTCTTATTTTCTAGGGAGGCGTGGTAGAGGTATTAAAAAGAATAATGCATGCATTAGTCTTGTGTATTACTAGTACCTTATTTGGTAATTTTTTTAGTCTATATATAACTAATGCAAGACATTAGTTATATCCTATATTGTGTATTGAGGTGTGTATTACTAATACTCCAAAATTTATGGTATTGTTATGCAATTGATCTAATGCATACATTAGCATGATTAAAAATATAATTATTCCTTAGAAAAAATTTCCGCAACATTTTCAAAAGGGCATTCTTGTAAAAAAACAAATAGAAATTATGTAATGCATGTGATTTTTAATTCATCAAATCAAATACTATATAAAAAATATAAGCACAACTAACAAAAGTAATACTAATACAAGTATTATTAATACATCATATTTTACATTATTTTTGTACATTCTGCCAAATGATCCCTAAAGGTGAGTGATTTGTTAAAGTGTGCGTCGAAACTAAAAACACTAAATAATATGGATCAATGAAGTACTTTTTACATTATTAAAGCGCTACACGATAAATAGTACTAAATTTATGGATAATCACATCATATGCCTTAATGTAAATATAAAAATCATATTTATTTATTTAGGAACGTGTAACACATCTGTAAATGATAATACTGACAAAATTCATATATAATCCCAAACTATTGAAAATAATATATAAATATCCTCCATTATAATTTTGAATTATTTATATCTTATCGTCTAATTTTGAATATATATATCTCCTCAAAAATTAATGAAAATGGTACATATATACCCTTAAGATAGACGGCACACACCATATGTCCTCATCCTAAAGAAATTAACTCATTCTTCCTTAGAAATTTATTCTCTAACCTGCCGACGAAATATTTTATGACAAAAGTGAAAGTGAGTTTCTCCCACGTGTCCCTATCTTAAAAAAAATATTTTGTGACCACATTGGTTTTGGTTCTCCTAGAATTAGGTGTGGGCAAAACTTATTTCCAACTCCGGCCACACAATATTTCGTCGGCTGGTCAGAGAAGAAATTACTAAGGGAAAATAGGTTAATTCATTTAGAATGAGGACACGTGGTGTATGCTGTCTAATTGAAGGATATATATGTACCATTTCTGATAGTTTGGGATATATACGTACCCAAAGTTAGATGGTAAGGATACAAATAACTCAAAAATATAATGAAGAATATTTAGGTACCATTTCAATAATTCGAAGATATATATAATTTTTTTCCGATGATAATATTATAACAAATGTAAACTTGAAAAGAACTATTCTTTTTCCCAAAAATTAAGTAATTTTAGACTCACCAAGACAAATAATTTTTTCTTCTTTTAAATCGACTAGCAAATACTACACTTATATGGCAAGCCTAAGCCTGTCCCTCGCCTAGTCATTGTAACATTGTTCACCTAGATAGACAATTTAGGTGTAAGACAATCATTTTTGTTTGCAAAAATGTTCATAGTAACACCAAAATATATCACCAAATCTCTAAAATTGGCTGCAAAATTTACTTGAAAATTGAACTCAATAATCATATCGTCCAATTCACAGAATTTAATTAAATCATTTATTTTTGGCTTCGAAATTATTAGTTTCTCTCAACTATTTTCTTACACTTGATGCATTATGCATTGAAAAACTTACCTAAATATGTCATATTTAGAAAATATTTATCATTTATAGCTATATAATTTTAATACATATATAATTCACTTTTAATACCTACTATAGCTTTTATTACTCAAACAAGCATAATACATCTGTATGTTACATGCATAATTCACTTTTTGTACATGGGGTAATAAATCTGTATTTCATACATAATTCTTTATTAATATATAATGCATTTTTTTATCAAAATAAATATAATACATTTTAAATACATCTTTATTATATACATAATATACTTTTAACATATAGTATAATTTTTTTGACGGTAAATATTTTGTAATTATAATATATTTAAATAATAAATATATTTAAAAACAGTAAATATTTTATAAAAAGGAATCAAATAGGCAATTTTTCCTTTATTTATTTGGGGCAGACCTACCACCACGTGTTCTTTCTTACTGATGTCAGGTGCTTTAGTCAATTTACAAAATTAATTGAGACACATTTTCGAGTTATATTTATTTCACCTCCAAATAGCTAAAGGAATAATAGGATGATCCATTTTTAAATTAACTAGTGAAATTTATCGTGCTTCGCGCAATTTTAAAATAAATTAGTTAATTTTTTAAAAATAGTTTTTATGATTTTAATTCTATTAGTTGACTGAATTCTATTTTTTAAGTTAGTTGAAAGAAAATAATGTGAGCTCAATAGACATTATTTGATTCTAGTTCAAGTGTTTATTTAATAGATAGTATAAGTTTTAATTTGGGGATCTAACTGAAAAATTCAGACAAATTTAAAAAGTTGTCTATGTATTCAACCTAAATGAAATTTATTGTTGATTTTGATCTTCACCGTCGTTATCACTTTTGATTGCTATCAGAAATGAATTAGTTTCTAAAAAATGAAACAAAATAAAATCAAGATATTTAGTTCCATTTCACCAATTTGCTCCTGAAATATTTCTAAATCAATCTGTAAGTTTTATGATGCATACAACATTTAACTAAGTATATTTTAGATAAAAATTCATAATTTTGAAAATAAAATTCATTAATTCAAATACCCAAACATAAAACATAAAGGAGTATCATATAAGCTTTAAATACATAAAAACATTATCAAAAACGTGTAACTGTTGTTTGGCATGCATGAATTCAAAAAAGGTAACTACGTGAGGTTGGTCAACCTCACAATTAAAGGTCAATTAGGGTGGAGTTGTAAATTTCTCAATCCTTTTTCAGAGATTTCAGGTTCGAGCCTTAGGTATGAGATCGCTTTTGATAGGGAGTGTTTTATCTCCATAATAAAACTTTTCAGCGCGAATCAAAATTAATCATCTCCAATTTAAATGTCGAACACCAAATAGGATATAAAAAAAATCTCAAAGACAGACTATTTTCTTGCTACCTTTAGATGATAATGTTCACTTAACAAACACGTAAAAATTAAGGTGTCAACTTGCAAAAAATAAAAAACCTAAAATAAATAAAAAATAAAAATTATAAATAAAATATAAAAGCAACACCACACACTAATGGTAGAAACTAAGAGAGAGAAGAAGAAATAGAGAAAAAAAAACTGCACATAAAATTATGTTAATGAAAAATAAAAAGAAAAATAACAAAGAGAGAAAAATTTGAAGACAATTATAAAAAGTTCAACAAATAAAATATTCAGATAAAAATATTAAGTATATCATTTATTAAGAATTGGAGAGAATACAACTTAATATGAGGATTCGAGACATCAATATATAATATATAACAAATATACCCAAAAATAGAGAAACTTGAGTACAAAAACAAAACATGAACACCCAATACCCATTATACATGTAATTTTCAAGTGTCATTCTTCTTATTTATTATAATACATGTAGAAATTTTATGTGAAAATCTAAATCTACTGCTTATATAAATTTGTTCGTATTTTATGTAATTGCAAAGTAACCTATAGATTCACAAAGAGAAATTAATATAACTTTATTTGAGATAAACGAATAAATTTGATAAATATACATTCAAAGAAGAAATAACCGCTTAAATAAAATTTAACTTACTGCATAAATTATTATCATCACAATATATTCTCTGAAAAAACTAATCATAGTTTTAAAAGAATGCAAAAATGATAAAATTTAAATATAAAAGATAGAGTGTAGTCATGTTTCATGTAAACGATTCAAAGAAAATCTTCTATAGTGATCAATTGATCATCAAAGAGTCAATTGAGGACCTTATTTAACAATGAATGTTAATACTTGGAGTCTTTAATAATTTGATAAATGAAAACATAAATAATTCATGACTCTCTAATATATCCGCTGAAGGCCAGAAAATAAAACATTTTAACCTTATTAGTAGCTCAGATATTCAATGCATTAAATTTTATTAATAAACATAAGCTTTCAAAAGAACCAAAAATATTGTACTATATTGTGGTTTCATTCATATGAATTAAGCGGAGGAAACTCAAAAGTTTTAGTGTAGTTTTTAGAATTCAAAAAGTCGTTAATTTTATCTTTATTGTAATTATATGATTGTTATTTATTGTATAATTAATTAGATATTTTATAATAATAAAGAAGAAATTATCAAAAAAAAAAAAGATAAATAAAAATGATAACCTTAAAAATATGTTACATCATCAAATGCCTAAAGTAGTATAGACAGAGAGAGATATTAGATAGAAAAGTAGAGATTTAATAGAAATCAAAAGTATGAGTTTACTTAAATGCATCATCTTTAATAGTTTTTACCAAAGTATTTGATATTTTCATCTTTAAAAAAAAATAGTACTTTCATCTTTCAACTTTTAATTTATCACCTTTCGACTTCTAGAATTTAGTATGATATAATTGTTATTTATTATTAAATTGATTAGATTTTAATGACATTTTTGTTTAGTATAGGAATAAAATGATAATCCAACTTCTCCAAATACTTAATAGAAATATTATATTGAACTTTATAGGTGTTATGAAACAAAAATCATATCAAATTCATAAGTTGAAATTAAAAAATCTTGTCAATTTGATGCGTAAGTTGAGATTAAAAATTTTTGCCAATTTGATGCTACTTTAATAGCGTATTTAATTTTTTTAAAAAAAAATACTCAAGCTTATATGTAATTCAACATAAAGTTAATGAAAACCAAAAGATACAAGCAAAAGGCACCATAACTCAGTTTACTCAATAGCAATATCTACATATTTCATTCAAACAATTTATTTTATTCAGACATTAAACAACCTAAATAATTAAAAAAAAAAAAGTATATTTTGATGGCCTAAAAGAAAAAGTTTCTCAACATTGAGCATTTTGCCTTAAATAAAGAAAATATAAAAAGATGAAGTATTGGTAATATCTACGGCCATTGAAGGTACATCTATCTGGTCTTCGAGCAATCTATATACATCAACTACCTGTAAGAGAATCACATTAGAGTTGCATCTTCAGACATAGAGAACTATCTATCTTAGGGTTGTGCATCGGTTGATTCGGTTCGATTTTATGTATCAATAAGTAGTGTATATAATATATATTATGTGTGAATAAGTAGTGTATGAATAAGTAGTGTATATAATATACATATATATATATATGTATTATATTGCATAAATAGGAAAAAAATCGTAACTTAGTGTATTTTTATTGGGTTATCGATTTAACCAATAACCCAATAAGCTAAAACCAAAATCGAATCATTTACCCAATATAATATTTTATAAAATCAATAAGAAATCGTTAACCCAATAGCGTTTTTATTGATTCGATTTATCGATCGTTCGAATTTTGCACATCCTTAATCTATCTATTAGGTATACATACTTCTTGAATGTGAAGCTTGGAGTCTTCGGTCAAAGCAAGAACAAGCTGACTGCGAATTCCTTCGTCAATTATGAAAAGTCGAGCTCCATCCTTGATTGTGTCAGTGAGATCTAATTTTTGTTGATTCTTCAAATATTTGCTTGTTCCTCTGATATAACAAGCTAGAAGATGTGAAAAGTTTCACATCATTGAAAATGATAAATGCAAAAAAGCATACTTGTTAAAGAGTAAAGAAGGGAGTGCCAGGATGTACCTATTGTTCCCTTGAAACGCAGGATTTTTGCTCAGTTTTGTGACATTTTCCTTTGCTAGGGATATTAGGTTCTCCAGTCTTTTCCACTGGAAGAGACCATCCTTGAACAGAACCTAACAAGTGAAACAGAGAGAACAATAACCGGAAAGCACAAAAATAGAATCAATAGTTTGCGCAGGAAACTATTCCAGAGATGAAAAGAGACCCTAAAATTGCCTTCATAAATAAATTAATAAATGGCTTTTACACTTCTAAAACTGAAAAATTGACCCAAAAAAAAAACTGAAAAAGATATGGGTAATTAAAATGATATAATTATGAAATAAATATTAAATTTTATTAGATTAAATTGTGAAAAAACTTTTAAAAAGGGAGAAAAACGATAAATGTCAATGGAGGTCACAGAGGAATGCCACATCACCTCATCTATATTTCTCCTTTACATATATATATATATATATATATAGTTCAAAGGACTAATAATTTTTCAAAATTAATTTTATATTCACTCTATTATCTAATCGTAATATTATATTATCCCGCTTATTTTAATTGTATTATAAATTGATTGCAAATAATGAAAGAAAATAAAACGTATCAAATTTAATATCTATTAAATGAGAAATAATATATTCTTCATTAATAAGTTAAAATATATTTTTCAAGAACAATTTGTCCTAGTTTATTAATGTACACCATATATTTTTGGTGAGTGTTTAAAAAGTATCTCACAATGTAAAATAACCATAAAATATTAATTAAACAAATACATCAACTATTGAAACTTCAACTAAAAAATTGTAAAACAATAATATATTAATATTTTGATAGAATTTTCTATCACTTTAAAATGAGACGTTACCTACTCGATTTTCTATTTAGTATATTCCCAAAAAAAAATATAATTTATATATGAGTAAAAGTCATTAAAATTATAATAAATAGTAAAGTGAACCCATATATTTTAAAACATAACAGCTTGGTACTAAAAAATATTAAATGTTAAATTCATAATTTAAATCTTTGTTTCACCTCCATCTCTTCGTATCATATACCTTGCTTTCATCATATGTAAATAAAATATTTTGAAACTCTCAAAAAAAATCCTGAAAAAATACCACTCACTTGTTTAATCAATAAATTTTTAGTATTAACAAATCACCCACTTACTATTGTTTTCAATCCATATAAAATCTTATGAAATTTTCATTATATATATATATATATATATATATATATATATATATATATATATATAATATAAAATAAAAAAAGTGATGTGGGAAATTTTTTGTCAAGAATTCTAATTATTATTATTTTTATTATTTTGGCCATTTCTTTTCATTTATAAAATAAAATATTCAACGACACTAAATTTGACAAATGCTTACAAGTCAATAATTACACAATTATACTTACTATAATGTGGTTGTTTGATAACAAATGAAATACGAAGAGTAGTATTTTAGAATTCTCCGTAAAATCATCGATTTCAAATTAAATCTTCAAGTTTTCAATTCAATGAAATAATTAGTTGCAATTCTTATTAATTTTTTTAATTAATGAAGAAGCAAATAAAGCATCATATTCTAACATCCCTTTATTTTTCGCCTTCTGAATTATGAATTCTCTTAAGTAAATTTCTCTTTATTAAAGTAACACTCCATGATTTACTTGATCATTTTATTTTTCTTATTTATTACGAATCATAAGAGCCATTCAAATTCTACGGATACATTTATCAATAGCCATAATGATACATTAATGTGTGATATTTATCATAACATTAATAAAGTGTAACTCCCAGCAAATATACAATTATTTTTTAAATATTTCAAGTAGAAATAAGTAAAATAAAAGTTAACAATATGAGAAAAAAGATCAATCTCTCTCTATATAAAGGAGAAACATAGAGGAGGTGATGTGGCATCCCTCTATGATCTCCATTGGCATTTATTTTTTTTCTCCTTTTTTTGATATTTTTTCCTTCATTCTTTTCTTTTATCAGTTTGTTTAATAAGTAAAAAGATCTATTGTATTCATTATATCTAATTACATTTCATGAGTTACAAAAAACTTTCATCCCTTTGCATTTTCTATTAAATACTCTCTTTAAGTAACATGTCTTTTCAATTTTCTTTATCTAATTTTTATGACTTGAACAACCTCTAT